>NC_136539.1:14809207-15031707 GCF_910591455.1 Pholis gunnellus
TGCCTTTCATCAGTCTCCGGTGAACTTGTTGCTTTCAGCGGCTCTTAATTATAATGTGATGAAAGGCTTTCCAGTCAAGAAAACAAGTAAGGAGTCATTTGCTTTACTCAAAGTGCAAAATGCCCTGAGGCTGCATATTATTCTGGTATATTGTTGCTGCTGTCAGTGGGAAACCTTGTGCCTGTGTTTCCTCTGCAGTTGGTTTTTCAGAGCAAGATTGGCAGGTCTACAGAGAAAATATGGATGTTGATGTGTTTCTTTTATTCTATCAGTCTTCATTGCAGCAGAGTTAGAAATGTCTCGTGACAGCATGTTTATCTGTGGCCAGTTACCTTTTAGGAAGAAAACTAAAACTATAAAACAACAAAGAGGACAGGAAATGTAAGATATATCACCAGCACTATTCAACGTTCTGCAGTCTCATTAAAAGACCAAAAAACAACAATGAATTGATCCCAACAAATGTTTTCTGTGCTGTGATATCCCTTTTCTCTGTGTGCTATAGACCTCCATATTTGTCCAGAAACTATTACAGACACACTCTTGCATCCGTGGGACATATTCCTTCATTGACATGAACATGGACACAGTAGTTTATTTTGATTCAATCCCACACACACTGTCCTACTGCCATACATTCTCAGCCCACTAAATGTGTATTAATCCACAGAGAATAGTCCCCTACAAATCCGCCACCGCCTCTCATTGCCCCTAAGTAACATTTGCTTAAAGCCACGTTGCAGCTGTTTTAGAAAATAATTTAGCTTCTTTTTTTAAATTGAGCTCAACAATTCTCATCTTAGAAAATCAAATGGGTGGGCGGCTGAGATCCCCAGACAGGGGAAGGAAGTCAGAAAGTGATAAAGTAAAAGAGATTAAATTTGTTGTTATTTTTATTTTTTTATGGAATTGGTTGACTATATGAAAGAATATAACTCCAGCCTCACCTTTCATGTCTTGAACCTAAACTAAGTGAGAGGTGGCAAAATGTCCTCAGTATTGTGGATTTAGCCATTTTTTTCCTTTGTGAGGACATCTGGTCTTTGTTGGTATAGAAATACACACACACACACACACACACACACACACACACACACACACACACACACACACACACACACACACACACACACACACACACACACACTCACAGGGCAGAGGCCGCTTAACAACCGACATTGTAATGCGAGGGCTTCAGCGCTGGGAAACACAGGATAGAGTACAACTGAATATCATTAAAGCTGCATAGACAGTGTTCACTGGCTGTCAGTATACTTGTAGCAACCAACATTTTAAAAGGAATTTTAAATGAAAGGTGCCCCTTTGAGTTTACTTGTAAACAAACCATTATAACTCACTCAAAAAGTATCGTACATATGGCCTTAAGGCCTGACAAACGTGCTGCATTGTCTCCCTCATGCAACATTTGCAAAGTGTAAATTGTGCACCTTGTTCATTAATGTATGCCGGCTTGCAGTCTTCTTCTCTGCCGTTGTGGCTGCATTGATCCTGTTAGCGTGCAAGTGAGCAAAACCGGAACCCATTTGTAAAAACGTTGCTCTGTAGCGCTACTAGTGGTCAAAACTTCACATGGTACCTTTAAATTATCATAGTCAAAGTATGTGAAAGAAAATAATCCCATTAGGGTTAAAACAAACAAATGTTTTCACTATTGATTCATCTTCCAAACGTTCCCTTGATAAATCTGTTGATCATTTTGTCTATAATTTCTCAGAAAATGGTGAAAACAACATCTTCAAATGTCTTATTTTGTCGACAATCCAGTCCAGTGCTGTTATGTGTTACACAAAAATTTAAAATCCTTATTTTTGAGAGCGGCATTTTTGCATTAAAAGTGTATTAATTAACTATCAAAATAGTCGCTGATTAATTTCCTGTCAATCGACTAATCGTAGTTCTATGCTATTAATAGAGACTGAAAACAAAGTATCTTTTACGTAACTACCACTATTTGTTATAATACTAGTGTTTGTTAATGTACAGCATTTGTAATAATCCAACTCGGTGTATCTTAGAGCATGCAGTTTAAGCATTTGGAATCAGAAAGTTGTATTTTGGTTAACATGATGATTCTTCTCTTCTCTTTTTTAATAGACTGAACAAGATTAGTCTCACACATAATGCAAAGTCCTCTGGGGCTCATTAAAACAGTGATATTTGCAATTTATTGCAAACTAATTCTGCATTCTATACACACACCGTATAAATCTACAGACAGGCTGTGTTCCCTCCTGCAAGGCTGTTGAGGACAACCAGCGTTGGTGTTGTTTCATTGTTGTCTGCCCGTGCATCTGTCTGTTCCCCAGTATTGCTCTTGGTATCTGCAACTCCAGATGGATGAATGCAATTAGATGTAATATGCTAAAAACTAAATGCCGTACACATTGCCATCTACAGCTTTAGCTCTCATTTGTTGCCGCTATCGTGTCTGCCTGAATGGCCTCATCTCAGTCCGAACATGGACCATTGAGTTTGTCTCATTAAACAGAGGACTGCTACTGTTCCCCCCCTTTAGTCTGTATCGTTTTAAGCTGCTGTGTTTACAAAGAATACGGACATTAAGCCTCTTTTAATGGTTTCACATGGGTGGATGATGCAGTTTTGTGTCCTTAATAAAGATGTGGTCACCTGAATTAATTTAACCATTCTTGTGGGCAGTAAATAAAGATTTAAGCAACAATCTTGAAGATTTTAATTTGAATAAATGTCTGTTTAGTCACTGTCTATAGCTGAAAGAGGTAACACAATGGTAATCGAGCCTGTGGCCCACTGATGAAAGTATTGCAATATTCATATATGTGCACTTTTATGATATAAGTGTCTGTAGTGATATTCCTGGAAGAAAAAATTATGTTTTCACTCGAATAGAAATTATAAACCAACCAGGACTGAAATCTTAAAGATTGCCACTTTAATTAAGCTTAATATATTTTGTGTGGTGCAAAGTTTTCACTGTAACCTGGGAACAGATTTTGATTGAATGGGTCCCCCCAGCCGGTGAGACAAAAGACAAGGACACGGCGTGAGAGGAAGTGATGCGTAGGCCTGTCATCTTCTGTAGTTTCTCTCTCTTCAGGGAGCGAGTTAAACACACATCTGAGCCGCACTATTCAGGCAGCACGGCTCAGAGTCGGAGGCAGCGGGCTGCAAACAATGAGTAACATTCGGGAGCAGTCATTTTGCACAATCACCACCAGTATATGGGTTGCCAAGATGGGAGGCATAACTCACATGGAAGGCGTTAGAAGATTTGTATGAAAGAGGACAGTTTCCAGAGCAAATTTGGGGGCATTATCTCATATAGGATTTATGTGACACTATATATTACACCATCACAAGCCAATATGTTAGTAATACAGATGTAAATCCAGCACCACATTGTTGTATATATGGCCTTAATCCTATACATTATTTTGTCATGTTTTCGTTGAGCCTTGTATCAGCTCCTTAGAGTCAAAAATGATTGCTGCACTGCTCTGGAGGGCCTGCAATTTAAATTATGTTACATTCTGGCTGCAGCTGCATCTCAGAAGGTGGTGGCAAGGCAAGTATTTCTGCCTTTGGCAGCGCAAAATCCTTTGTGATGTGATAATTGCTACCGCTACCACTTTAAGAAAGGACAGATGATAGGTTATCACAGACACTTCTTGGCATCAAAAACGTTGTCCTTGGTCGAACCTGACTGAAAACACACGTTTATTAACTACTAATATTACATTTATATTGTCTTTGCTAGCTACAACGAATGATGTATGAGCTAAGGGGTCAAGTGCAGTTTTACATTATGGCTTTACACTTGATTGGATGGATGGATGGATGGATGGATGAATACGCCCTCAAGTGTCATCTATTTGGCCTATCCATTTCCAGATGACTCAAAAATACTTGAGACATGTATTTGGTGCAGTGAACAGAACAGTTGCGGCTGAGACACAGGATAACAATGTGTAAAATCTATTTTTATTACCCTGTGTCTTCTAAAGCAAAGCTTGCCTTAATTAACATTTTCTCAGTGCATTTTCACGTTGCTGTCGGGATTCCTGCCAAATGTCTCCACATGGTGCCAGTTTAGAGTTTACTATTTTATTGATTTAAACCTGCAATGAGTGTTTTTGAGTTGCTTTGGGGCAGTGGAAAAACAAGCTGGAAACACAACACTGACATATAATCACCTTTTAAGTTGATGTGGTGAACATATTATTAGGCATAATAGATCCAATATTCATTCTTCTTTTAGCTTTGTTTTGGTGTCTAACAACTCCAGAAATATGTGTCAGTTTGCTGTTTGGTGTTGAGAGGGAAGCATACAGTGAATTAATCAGATCCTTTTATTTGTTTCCCCCCCTTTAGGCAAGTATGTGTACCAGCCCATGACCAATGTGTGCCAGCTGCCCAGTACAACCGTGCCAGCTGTTGAGACAGAGTACAGTAACACCATGGACCTGTCCATCGCTCTGGCTGAGCGCTTCCTGAAACTCGCCCCCTGCTTCCAGTCCCCGCCTCACCTGGAGTCGCCCAAGTACTGCGTCATTGCGGATCTGTTTGTGGATGACTACATTGTCAAACGCATCAACGGAAAGATGTGCTACGTGCAGCGCCCTCCGCCTCCCTTACCAGAACCTCCTCATCCTCCCACCCCTTCCCCACCTGCTCCCTCTACACCTCAGATGCCCCAAAACCCCGCTCAGCCTCGGAAACCAGTGAAGCCTGCACCACCAACCCAACACGCACCTGCGCCTTTGCAGCCGGTCCAGCCGGTCCAGCAAGTGCACAGTGAACACAAACATCCTACCCCTGTGGATAAGATAAAAGGCCCCAAAATGGACCACTGCTCCTCTCCGTCCAGCTCCGAGGACTCCGGCATCAACGCCTTGGGTCTGCACTACCTGGAGTCCTGCGAGGAGGAGACGGAGGAGGAGGAGGAGGATGACGAGTTGAGCACAGATGGGAACTCCAGCCCCGGCAGCCTCTGGGATCAGGACGACTGTTCTCTGCTCTCCCCCTCCAAGTCTATGATAGAGATCATCGAAAAGATTGAAACAACTGTGTAACTGACACAACATCGACATGGACACCAGCTGTGAGGGAGCGAGAGCTACAGAGCAGAATTAATGAGAATAACACTTGAGGATTTATTCTACAGAGACTAATAGGACACAAACCCCTCGCTGATGCTTCAGAAGGGCTTTGCTTGGTTGTTTGGTTGAATTAGTTCTCCGGCAGGTGGTCGAGGACTGTGCGTCTGCGCTCGCACACACATCATGTAATCTGTCCACATCCCCTGCATGGAGTGAATTTCTAGAATTTATTACGATACAGAAGAAAGCCACAAGCACAAGAACATTAAGCACATGCACAGTGGACCAAATAGACCTCCTGTACGTGGTACATACGCACTGAAACAATTAAAATACAAAAGGACTCAATAGTAGGTGCACTTCAGTCAGAGGAAAGTAAGAGAAATAGTGAGACTTTTTTCTGTGATTTTAGAATATATTACTGGAGCTAAGCTTTGTATGAACATAGTTGGTATAAGTAGGTTTCCTGATGATAATGAGCAGTTAGGCCATTCTTAGAGTTCTCCAGTCGGCAGGCTGCCAGACAGACTTTATTCTAATTCAGCTTGTAAGAGGCAGATACGTAAGTGTCCCATTTCTCGTTTCTCTGGTCAGTGACTCCACCCACACGTATTAGTAAATCTGACACTTCAGCATAATAGCTACAAGGCCAGCTACCTCTCATGGGCCTGAAGCACATCAGCCCGTTAACCACTCAGCTCCGGGCTCCTGGGACGCGACTGCTTCTGTCACGTTAGTAAAAAAGATTCCGGGCCGACAGTTTGTGTGCACTTTACTGACACCAACACGAGCCGTAGGTAGGAAGGTAGGTCAGTGTTTGACAATCAAGGATTACACAGAAGCACATTCCGATACTGTTCCTGCCAGCGAGGACCAAGGCTACTCTTATAAAACCATTTATCAGACATTAACACATTGTTCTGACCACATATTCTGGTCAACCTGGTCTGAACTGCTGTGCTGTTCAAGGTTAAATGGGGCGTTAAGCATAACATGACTTGTATTGCCCTCTATTAGCAGCCAAGAAATTAGATAGCACAGACGTGTCTCTGGCAGAGCTACAGTGACAAAAGAAGGAGTCGCGTTGTTACAGCAGAAACTAGCAAAGAGCACCTAGGGATGAGGGAATATATCTAATATATATATATATATATATACATATAAACTTATACAACAATAAAACTGAATTGTTATTTGCTTTTTGGGCTTGACGGTGAAATGTCCTGTGAAGCCAGCTGAAAGGGAGTCTGGTAAAGTTGTGCAGGTTAGACTACGTCACAGCTATGTTGTGTTATGGGGCAGAAAAACGTCACTTAATGCGCCTTTAATGGAGAAGTATGGAATAGGTTGCTGAGTATGTTGTGATGTTATAAGAAAAGCACTTAGATATAATGTTTGTGAGACAGACCCTTATTAGTCAGTTAGTTAAATGAAGATGGGCTTGGTATTTAAAAAAAAAAACGTTTTAATGTTTCAAAGTGTTATTTCCTGGAGAGTTATCTGCAAAAATCACTCAAATCTTCACAAATATGTATTGCTACAATGATACGCTAGATGTAAACACATTTTCTTTTGAAAAGAAGTAATTTTGCATGACTGCATTCATTTGCAGAAGTCCCTCAAGTAAAAAATACAATTTAACAAATTTGTGGTTTAGAGTGTTCAAAAAGTGAACAAACCCTATATCTGTCATTCAATTCAAATGTTTTTCTCTTATTCAGGAACCTGGACACTGAACACAATCCCTCTTAATGCATTTAAAACTTATGCTATGTTCTTATTATTGTTATATTATTTTCATATGAATAAATCCAAATGAGACTCACACTTTTTCTCCCTCAACTTGTCTTTTGTAGTCAGTGTGGAGAAAGTCTAAATCTTCTTTGAATAACTTCCTTCTCCTGACACACAGATGACTAATGCTCTCCAGAGATTGAGTGTAATAGCAAAACAAAGTGAGAGATATACTAAAATTGAGTCATTACTTTAGCTGTGGTTGCTTTTCCTCCTTTGAAATGTCTCGACGAATGTTCTTTGTTTTTGTTTCGCACATTCCCTCCTTTGTAACCTTTACTTTCTTGCACTGCGCCGGCGTAGAAAAATCACAATAGAGCAAGAGAAAAACAAAACTGAAGTGAGAGGAAGAGCGGAGGTGGTGGAGTTAAGATAACCTGTGCCTCAATTTGATGGTGTATATTATGGTGTAAGAAATACAATGCAGGTTAGAGTCAAGCCCCTCCACCTCTGACCCACAATCTTCCTCTTATTGATCCACACCAGGGATAGAGACGGTCCAGCCATGTCCTCTGGGTCTCTGCACCAGACAGTCTTCATCTAGCAGCTGATTTTATGAGAGACCATGCAAGTACCTCTCTCACCTTGACTACGAGCCCAGATTGATTTCTCCATGCTTCTCTTTTTCCGCTTCATTGAGTCTATCGATTAGCGCAAAGAGAAAACCAAGGCCGGGATGAAATGTTAATCTTTTTTATATTATGTACTGTATATACATTCATTATCCCGCTGGGTGAGGAAGAGGAGGGGTGTGCTACTGGCTGCTGGAGAGCCTGGATGACAGCACGAGAGAGGAGAGGAGAGGAGAGGAGGAGAAAGTGTGAGTGCCTGGATGGAGTGCAGCGACAGGCAGAGGAAGCTCAATTAAAAGGATGATTATGATGCAAGCACATGTAAGGTCTTTGCACGGACTTGCGTGTGCGTGTGTGTGTGTGCGTGTGCGTGTGTGTGTGTGCGAGCAGGCACACAAGGTTGCATGTAGTTGAACATCTTGAAATATTTTTTTTCATGAGCTACAGACAGATTTCATGAAGAGATAGATTGCTGTTACAGTTAATCCCTCGCAGCAAAGTCATTCAATTGGCAGGCTCCTTGAGCATTGGACAACTCACAGACTCTCTCTCTCTCACACACACACACACACACACACGCACACACACATAGGACGATACACGCCAAATCAAAAATGCCCTTGTTCAAGGACTGCTTCAGAAGCAGGGTTGGCACAGCACGAGTCACACGATCGGTTGAGAGATGTTGTCAGCTCCATTTTTTTTCTTTTTCCTTTTGATGTGCGTACCAACAGATTACCTTCCTCAGGAGATTTCCTTTTAATTTCATATAATTGCACTTTCTCTCTAGTGGCCACTTATTAGACAAGCAAGAACCCAAATACTCAGAGGAGATTTTAGTGGCAAAATCAAAAGATGGAGTGCCAGCAGTGCATTACCTGAGTAAGGGGAGAACCTTTTGACTGAATCAACTCAAAGCATTTCCTGTAACAAAGAATTTGTTAGAATCTTTATTTATTTGATTCAGATTAAGTCGTTTCTCTCTAAAAAGTTGATTTGGTTTGACACATCGGAGGAATTTAAGAGAGTATGGTATGCAGGTAGAAGATGGCGGTAATTTTGTATTTGCGATTGACATCTACTGTCAATTATATGCCAAATACTGTAAGTGTTAAAAAAACACATGAATGACAAAAACATATTTTTACACCAGATATGTGGGCATAATGGGTCATGAACTCATGTCGTCATGTTTTGTTCAAATCACCAGAACTTTATTTTGAATTCTAGTTCAAATTCTAATTATAGTGAACATCACAGATTTTGGGGGAAATTATAAAACGGCAAAACAAAATTCTATTAACATCACGTGAACGTCATGTAGCTTCAAAGAAGAGCTGGAAGAAGCTGAAACAGTTACAGAATGTGAATCTGTCAAACAGAGGTCAATATCAAAAAATCAACTTCAAAGTAACTTAAAGGGAAAGTTAAAAGCAGAAACCAGAAGTAAAGGGGTTAACATCATTTATAATTTGACAGGGAACCTCATGAAAATCCATATCAGCTCCCTTCAGGGAACCTGCACTATATTGCAGGCATACAGCTTCCTCATACAGCCCCATCTCTAATGTGAGCCATTCAGAGTCAAACTTCAACACTCCATCAAAACTGTCATTTATACGTCCAACATAGTGTCCCTGTGATTGGCCTGCCGCAGGAGGTAAGCAGGTACCAGCGGACCACCAACAGGCTGCTGATAAACAATCAGACACATGGCTTTGCCTTGGTCGTGCTCGATGGCCGATGGGCTTCTGCCTGATAAGCTTTATAAACGCGAGAGTGTCACCTGAAGTGCAGCTCTGCACTCCCTGCCTGTAAAATATTCATTACTTTTTTTCCGTCACTGTCTGCCCTTCGTCTTTGAAATGGATTTAGGGCACTTTTTCCTTTTACACACAGAGCGTGACTTTCTCCCTGCAAACTCCAGACAACAGCTTCAAGTTCTTGTGAGGATAGACAGGGCTGTGTTTGAAAGTATTCCCCCTTTGTTGCTTAAAGCGATTCATCCTTGGTGCTGAAGAGCTTGCGAGTGTACTTTTGTGTGATGGCAGAATGACTCACAGTGACATACCGTATTGTGATTAGTTGGCTTTGTTGCTGTGGATTAGTCCGTATAGATGGTGATTCTGTAGTTCGAGAAAGTGCTGTATGAATCACATTTGCACGTAAAGCTTGCAACACCTTCTTTATGTTTAAAATGGACTTTCCATTTCTCACTCAATGATCCTGAGTTCAACTAGTTCATGGTTACACAATAATTCTCAGTTGACAAAAAGCTAACTCATGCTTACTTTTCTGTAGTTTTCATTGTTTTATTAGCGGCCATTGGCAGAGCAATTGTGTGTTTTGTGAGCTCTGAGGGAAAGTCTGAATCCATCTTAATCACATCAAAGAGTCAGAGGATGTCGGGAAGGCCTTCACTGACTTTCAACTTGAAAGCCAGTAAAGTCAATATGGCCGCCTCCTCCATGGTGTCTGCTTTTCAGTTTGTTAAATCTTTTCTCCCATAACTTTTATTCTTTTCGTGCTTTTGATTTTTAGAAACAGGAAAAAGGGAACATTAATTACCGACGTTAGGAATGAGCGTATGTATCTACTCTGTGTGCACTTATTTTACTTCTCTCTTATCTGACTCATTTCTTGAGGCTGAACATGAGAGAATGTGGTTTATTTTGAAAGGAGTGCAGCATATGAATTGATACACGTTCTTGTGTAGCCCCTTAAGATACTGAACATTTTATTAGAACATTAAACATGATGACAACAGAGTCATTTTCACACTGAAATAGAACACAAAGTACCTGTGGAGAGACGGTCCCCAATTCAAAGGTCAGCACAGCTGAAATCACTTGAGGAATTCATCAAAGCAGGTTGCCTGAGTGTCCTACGGGGGGCTTACAATCACTTGAACTATGAGGACACAAAAACTGCAGTATTTAATCGTGTCAATTCAACCCTCATGCACACACAAAAACTTTACATTCAGGAAATGATGGAATTACGGAGAAATTACAGATGTGACATGAAGACACTGTAACATCATGAGACTATTTCCTCTCTGTCTACACCAGTCGAGGGTTGATTAGCATCACAGTCTACATTCACATGATTGATTTTGCTCCAGTGCTCTCCTCACAACACTTTGGACAGATGTTGCCCTCATCTGCGAGAGTATTTTATAATGCTGCCGCTCAAAAATTGCATTGTTCTCCACTGTTTAATACTTTCTAAAAGGTTGCCCAGAATAGAGGGACAGAACTAGGCCAGCACTGGACCCAGATTGCTTCTAGCAGATATGACTGAAATAATATGGGACGCAAGCTTTCTAAATCTAAATGCCCACTGCCTGTCAACCTTAAAAAACATTGGTTTCGGGGGAATTATTGCATTAGGAGATCTTAGCCATTACAGTGCCCCAGGATGAGCTTTGTGGATCCATTAATGTGCGTGGAGATCTTGAAGGAAAATCTTGTCCTCGAAAACACATCATCCTGTAACTCAAGTATGAAAAGCAATGATATGTTTTTATTTATTCAGGGTTTCTAAAATGTCAGAGTGTGTACCTTGTGTTTTTTCTTATTTTTCTGTGGGTGCACCCACATCAACACATTTTTCCACACTGGCTGAGACTTTTGATCATCTACAGCTGTCCATATTTTTTTTAACAACTATACACAAATGCAGAAAACATAAGCAGTAATGTAAATGTCCAAACATGTCTGCTGTGGAGCCAGCAGTCAGTTAGCTATGCTTAGTGAAAAGACTGTAAACAGGGGGAAACTGCAAGGGTTTGATAGGAATCTGCCTTCTACCACCTCTAAATCTCACTAATCAACACGTTTATATCTCATTGTTATGTGCTAGACACTTTCTTGCAAAGCAAAGCGAACCTGCTACTGCCTGTAGCTTCATATTTAGCGTACATGTGAGAGCTGTTTGGTGTGGTTACCAGTATACTTCAATCATGGCTCTACTGTAGGAGGCTATTCTTGGGCTTTTTGCAGTACACCCACACCAACCTTTGAATTGCATCTAAATAGAGGACATTACACCTACACCACACAGTGAGAGTGTGGGTGAAAAATAAAGGTTGCTTATGGCCTTGAATCCTGCTGTCAGTGACACAACATGTGCATAAAGACCGAGGTACATTACACACAGACGTCACACAGAATAGCTGTATATTTCAACTCAAAACACACATGAATGTCCACAAACAATAGCATATAGATCAAAGCTAACAATGAAAAAAGACTTCTCCAAACTGCGAGACATTTAATGGTGGCCAAAGCCTGGTGCACAACACTGCCAGCTTAGCAGTAGGAAATAAGACCGACTAATTTGTGTTTGAAAAGAGGCCTGGCCGTGTCTGTGTGCCAGAGCGAGAAGAGGAGGAGGCGCGTCTGATTAAGCAGTGTGTAAATGGACCTGCTGGCTGGACCAGATGAGGACCAGCAGATGGTTTTCCACACCATGGGGTTGTATCTGTGGGGCTACGCTGTGCCGAACCATGGCCCCTTAAAAAGAAACGCCTGAACTTGCAGCACAGCGTGGCCCCCTTCCCCGGCCCCATTCTCATCGCCTCCACTAACACCATTAGCATGTAAATGAGAGCTGAGCCCCTTTCGCCTGTGGGTGCTGATAGGCTGAACCAGACCTCCAGCTTCTCGGTGCATTAATGTAATTTTCTCCATTGTTGTGAGATTATGTGGGGTTGGGTGTGGAGCGGTCAGTTTGGCTTGATACTTGGTATGAATATGAAAGGTTGTTGTGTTGTCGAGATTCACACCACCTCTCACGGATAAAGAGGCAGCAGCGTTGCTCCCTCAAAGACAACATTTCTAGGCTGTGAAGGTTCAACAGAACGCCACACAGGAGGAAAGGAGAGATGCCACTGGGAGACAAACAGTTAACATAAATACATTTTCAGTTTCTATACATTTTCAGTTTCCATGCAGCCGTTTGTTGTATTTTTTTCTCTCACTTATTGAAGGTCATATGGGAGCTTACAGAATCATACATTATTATTGATTCTACGAGACATTCTTCAGTTCATCAGCATCTTTAGAAGGTGGAAATAAATGCACATTAACACAGGAAAACCATGTAATCTAATTACTAACCGCTGTCTCCACTTTTCTGAATAGGTGCACACAAAAACACAACCAAGAAAAAGCGTCAAAACCGGCAGAAATGTACACAGACACATTCTAATGTCTGATGTTTAGTGAGTGTACTTCAGGAAAGGTAACTTTAAAAAATAGTTTGACCCTTCGGGAAACACTTTTTTGCTGTATTGACGAGAGTTAGGGTGATACCTCTCATATAATTACTGTGCGCTAAATAGGGACAGTCATCAACCGGTGAGCTTAGTTTAGCATGAGGGTTGAAAGCGAGGGTAAAATAACCTGCTCTCCAGCACCTCTTAAGCTAAAAAATTAACATGTTAGATCTTGTTTGTTTTATATGTTCATGAACAGAAATATAAAATTATTAGTATGGAGCCTAACAGACGTGTCTTGGCATAGAATAAGCATATTTTCCAAAATGTCAGACTCTATTTTTGAGCAGAAGGCCTACATTAAGCCGATCTTTGAGGGGCATACGAATCAACATGCACTAGAGTCCATTTCAGTCCAAAATCAGTAAAGAGACCCCAAATATTAACAAACAGTTCCCAGTTTGTTCCACATAAACAGCAAATACATATTGCAGCAAGGTCAATGAGTGGACATCATTTCAGTGATATATTGTACTTTAATAACACTGACAGTAATTTAAAGTTTAGCCTAGATTATTCTTTAGCTGAAATCCATTTTCTTCACCCAAATATCCTAAAAGATGACACTAAACTACTGCGGCAACCATTTTGTTCTTGCCTTGAAGAAGGTCTTAATGGCTGAAACGTGTAGGCATGTTTTAACTGGCACTGTGACTAAACAGCCAGCAGAGAAGGCCTTTGAAACACGACCTTCTTGAGCACCTCAACAACTCTTAGGATCCCCACACTGAGGAGCACCAGGGGGACACCTATTTCACACCTGAGCAGCTGACCTTTTTGTTACAAAGTCATACATCTTCACCATGCACCTATTGTTGATTCATTTGCCTTCAATGCGGCTACTTTGTCTTTATTTCCCGCTCCATTTCCCGGCTATGTTTCCCAATGTCGGCTCCTCATTTTTGTGCAGCACATTGAGGCTTCAGAACACAATTACAATCATCTTGATTAATCGCTAACTGTGAGTCTGGTATTTTTAGCCGAAGGCTGCAATGATCGTTTACCAAAATAAAAGCCATGGGGCTACTGAGGCGCATGCAAAAATCATACAGAGAGAGTTGATGAACATCACATCCTGCATCAACCCACCCACATAAAAAAAACACATTCACAAACCCATAAAGTATTTAGAGCTGTAGAGTAGTAAGTTGCAGCTTCCTTTGATCAACCTCCTTTTTAACTGTCTCATCCTGACTGCTGCAGGAGTGCAGTTGATGCACCCCAACTGTATCCTGCTGCCCGACTTCACTCTGCATTTGTATACTTTAATCATCAAGCTTGTATATGTCACACCATAAACAAACCTTTAACCTACCCAATTTACTCAGAGCAAGATGTTAAAAGAACTTGTACTCTCTGTGAATTATTTGGTTTGTATTTACATGTCAAGTCAGGTCAAACCTGCATTTTTCAGTATTTTTCAGCATCCTGATCCGAGTGTTTTTTGCACTCTGCGTTCTGTGCTTTGTGAAACAGCAGGTATTGACACAAAGTTACTTCGGTAAACTAAAGTAGACTATATCTCACCTTTGCTGCGCTTTCATTTGTTGTGATGTCTGCATATTTCAAGGTAGTTTCTTCAGCACTGTGCTCACACAAACACACACAGATGTATGAAACGGCTCTTACTTGTTGTAACAACACAGAATGCCAGTGGGTTTATATAGCTTCTATATACAGTAGCATAGGTTAGTGAATGCCTGTGTCCTTCACTGCTCTGAGCTTTCTGTAGCAGCACTAAATTATTTAACATACAGCAGCCATCTCTGAGGAAAGCCAACAGCCTCTCCTCTGCGTCCCATGAGCCCAAGAAGAGGCAGACGGGTAGCTGGGGCACCGATGCCGGAAATAACATGGCAGAGAAATTTGGCTGTAATGGCTTTATCACAGGGCTGGTATCTGGTTCAGAGACCCCTGCTGCAAATGGAGAAGAGTGAAGGTTTCTAAGCAGATGTGCTGATGCCAGGCAGGAACAAAGGCCTATTCTCTCGGAGGGTGCAGGATCACGGTGGAGAGGATGGCTGTGTGTCTCAAGAGCATTTTCGGTGTGGTGGGCGCAGCCAGGTCCAAACAAAAGTGGCTCAGTCTTCAACTCAACCTCTGCTGCCTTTTGTCTCGCTGCCAGCGCCCCCACTTCCCCGCACTGAGACGCCTTTCTGAAAGTGACAGTCCATCTCTCCTCATCCTCAGGCGTGACTAATCAACCCTGAGAAGGGTGATGGATGATCACTGAGTCGTCTCACTCCTGCTCCCAGCACCTCACCGCTTCAATCTTTTGTTACACCTGTCACCCTGCAAATCCATGTGTGCAGAACAGTACAGTCTGTTTTTTCCCCCACTGCACTTACCTGGGGAAATACTACAGTGCATATTCAGATATTTCTACTTTAAATTGTTTAAATTCATGTCCACACACAAACAGTAATGGCGAAGTTCTGTTTCTGCAGCATGATTAACAGATAATAGATAAAACACATTATATTGCAGCCTGGTTTCCATTCATGCTGTAACTAGCAACATTAGCTTCAGAGCAAAAACTACTAAGATGATGCTCTTGATTCTTCTTTCTTTAGCCCCCCATTGAAACCCATCCCAAGTACAACACCTGCATGCTGCTCTGTACTTATCAGCATGTCTGACTCTGTTTCACAGTTTGTCAAAGCTGTCTGCAGTTACATGCTCAGCTGTGTCTGTGGCAAAGTCAGACAAGCGGGCAACTAGTTTGAATTAATTTGGTGTAATTAGATTTAAATTCAACATGACAACGTGCAAGGTTTTAATCACCATCACACCTCCACATGCACACAGAAACACACGGACATAAAGTGTTGGCAGTGTGTCCTTTTAAACTGACGAAATGTCAAGTCAGGAGATGTCTGGTGATCGTCTGAGGCCTGTTGTCATCCTTCTCACTCCGGATAATCATCACCCATCATCTCCCTCACGGTTTGGATCCATCCTGTCAAACCGTCTGTATTTCCATCACGCTCACCGTCTCAAACTGCATCAATGCATTTTGCAAAGGTCACTGTGGAGCAATAATGTTAAGCAGCAGATATTGCCTCAGAATCGCCTTGGGCTGAAAAAACACACACGAAATGAAGACAAAACTCTTTCAATGGGTGTCTCTTAAATGTCTCGAGAGTGTTTTCCAATCACTCTCTGCTTCCTCCCGTGGCCCAAGACACAGCTGCACTGGCATGGAAACATTTCAGACAAAAAAAACAACTCCTGATTTTCTTTTTCTTTAATTTGTTTATTTTAATTAAAACAACAGTAAGTTACTCTCCACACGCATGGTGTGTTATGTCATTTCTTGAATAAGGCCTGGAGATTTGTTCCTAGAGTTATGTTTTTACTCTCAAAGATCTTAACCTTTTAAGATTGCAGTGAGGCTCCTTTTTAAGATGTCGGGCTCATTTTTAGACATCATGCACTTGCTCTGCTCATTGCTGAGCATGTGGGACCATTGTTAGCGGCTGTCTCATTTTGTCTTTGGAAGCATTAAAGGCTGGCTGGAGCTGCAAATATGCAAGTAAATAAAAAACATACCTAGGAGAAACAGCCACAAATAAATGTCACACATGTCTAAAAACTTAATTCTATAATCAGATGAGTTAGTTCACATTACTAGCTGTAACATGATGCCCTTCCTTTTTATTCAAAAGACAAGGCAGGAGACTCAGAGACGAACATTTCAGCCTCACAGCTGGACTTCTGTTGTTGTTGTCAAAGGTTCTGCATGCATGGTGAAATTTGATGCAGGCTTTTGCACAGTTTATTCCCACACTCCATTAGCCAATTTAATTTCCCATTGTCTTAAGCTGGATGTCTCCTTGATTTATGCTCAATTCTTCTCCATCATGGATCATTACAGATGTTGTTATAAACCTCCCAGCATCTCTCTGCGTTGCATTTACTTTCTCATTCGTTGAATGTAAAAATAGTTGCTTTTTATGTTAAGCTGTTGACATTTTGGGCAACACCAACTGTTTCTTTTCTTACTTTCCGATGCCACTTACAACTGTTTCAAATACCCACGAATGAGAGAAAAGGAGAAGAGTCAGTAAATGAGGAGGTCCTAAAAGAGATGAGTCTCTGGGCTACTCTACCTTCAGCCTCACATTTAGCGTATTTCCACACATATACATTTAGTAAGTATGCGACGCAGCATTATGGGCACAGTAACTGACCTAGTTTAGAGAGCGAGATATTCCACCCATGGTGGGAGATCAGGACGTGCAGTTGTCACGTGTGTAGTCAGTTTACATCAACCATGCTCTTTTCCTAAACCTAACTAAGAGGTTTTGTTGCCGAAACCTAACTTCCTGTGAAGACAGAAGTTTAGCGCCATAGTTTGAAGCGTAATGCCATTAACCAAGGGGCGTTATTTGACGCATTGGTGTGAGAATGGGGAGTTGTAAATTATATCATTATAGCTTAGGTGCCAGCACAGGAGCTCCTATTTCTCCCTGGACGAACCCAACAGTGGGGTGAGGATTATGTTCTTCAACTTCTCCAGTGCCTTTAATACCACCCAGCGCAGACTGCTGAAGGATACTGGAGGATATACAGGTGGACGCCTCCATCGTCTAATGGATCGAGGACTGACCGACAGGCAGACCGCATGTTGTGAAGCTACAGAGCTGTGTGTCTGCACGTCTTGTGAGTCACATTGGGGCCCCCAGGGAACTGTGTTATGTCCCTTCCTGTTTACCATCTACATGTCGGACTTAACGTACAACTCCGAATTGCGTCACCTGCAGAAGTTCTCGGATGACACTGCCATTGTGGGGTGTGTGGAGGGTGGCCTGGGGGAGGAGTACAGGGACCTGGTGGATCGCTTTGATGTTGTTGGGTGAACCACTTGCAGCTGAATGTGGTTAAAACGAAGGAGATCAGGAGGAATAAGGCCCTACCTCCTCCAGTCTGCATCAGTGGGAGTGACATGGAGATTGTCACATCCTACAAGAACCTGGGCGTACACACGAACGACAAACTGGAATGGTCCACCAACACAGCGGCCATCTGTGAGAAGGGCCTGAGCTGACTTTCCTTCCTGACATAGTCTGCAACAGGATGCTCCACATGTTTATCAGTCTGCTGTTGTGAGCACCATCTTATATGCTGTGGTGTGCCGGGGCGAGGGTATCAAAGCAAACAACCTCAACAGACTGAAACAACTCATAAAGAAGGCTGGGTGTGTCATTGGCTTCAAGCTGGCCACACTGGAGGAGGTGGCGGACAACAGAATGCTGGCAAAACTGCTGATCATCATGGATAACACCTCCCAACACAGCATGACAGCCGAGCCAAAGAGCCCCTTTAGTAGCAGACTTATTGTGTAAAGGAGCAATAGAGGAGATAATTTGTGCTGGATGCTATCAGACTCTGCTTATTGCCAATCCAGAACATTAAATAACACTTGAATCATTTGGAAAGTACACTGTAATAGTGTTTATATTGACTGGCTTTATATTACTGATATTTGAATCTGTGTTTGTTCGATTGGCTTGTATTTTATTGTGTCTGGCTGCTATTTAATTTCCCTCCGGGGATTAATGAAGTCAACTGTCTATATGAAGCTTAAGCGCAAGTTCAGTCAGGAAGACTATCTCTACACTCCTTTTTATTCATAATCTCTCTCTCTCTCTCTCCTTATAATTACTCTATCAGCTGATCGGGGGCGTTCACTTTAAAGTAACCAACCACATTCTGCAGTTTCCTTGAAGCCAATCACATCGTAGCTGTCGAACTTTAAAAAGAGTTCTCCTCTCTGCTGCTGTCAGTTGTCATTTCAGCTCCAAGCAGATGCGACCCTCCTCCATCCCAGTCACCTCCAGTCGGCATCACAGTCATGCTCCTCAGTCATCGTCAGATTGCAGCAACTCCTTTCACCACCGCCAGTGTCTGGACTCCAGGGGGGATTAGGCCTTATTGGACCTCAGTGTCTCTACCCTCGGTGATATTACTTCAGGATGGAGTCCAATCACTAAAGACTTTGCACTATTCATATTGTATGCATGTATAATAAATCATTGTTCAATTCTAAACAAGTCTCTCCTGATTGAACTACATCTATCTATCTATCTATTCCTGTCGCTTGCTAGATCCAGGTGAAAAAAGCCAACATACAAAGACAAACTGAGCTGTCCTACGGCAGAGGAATGACACATTTTTATTGCTGAAGTTCTGCTCCCTGCCTCTTTGGAAGTTGCAGGTGACTAATCGTCTCTAGTCAAACAGACAGGCTGACTTTTATTTTTTTAAAGCCAACACTTTGAAGGTCTCAGCTCATTCTGCCGAGTTCGGATGCTGCTGATCTATCCGGTCCCCTGTAGAGAAAATAACTACAGTATGATTCGTGTACTTTAAAAGCAGGGCTCTGCCTTAAGGGACCGAGTCGCTGAGTCACGGATTAATCAAAGTCTGTGAAGGATGTCATTAGTTAGCTGCTGCAAATGCCAGGCTAAGACTGACATTGTGAGAAAAGACAGTGAAGCAGTTGGACCAATGTTATGCACTGCAATGAAGCATTGTAAATACTAATATAGTATGTGGAACTGTATAGTGATATAAAAAAATCTAATTTATATGACTCGTGAACATTTGGTGGTTCATTTTTACCTGTTTTTCGGTTATTTGAAATGCACTAAAGTCATTCACTCAAGTTTGCCCCATTAACCTCTTCACCTCACACCACCACTCCTTCATTACATCAGCCAACAGTACAAACACAGGGCTGACGTTTTGGGTTGAAGGACGAAGGACTGCAGAAAGGAACAGAAGAATGCAGATGAATTGGCATCAGAGCTGAAGGCACAGAGGAACAGCAGGTCCCTCACGCCCCAGCCCCCTCAACTGGCTTTGTTCCTGCATCTTCTTTGCAACAATTTAAAAGCAGCTTGCACAAATTAGACCCATGGGAGGAGAGAACAGTCCAACGTGCAGCAAACTACTGTCACTCAGACAGTCTTCTGCTGAGGAGAGCGAGGAAGGGGACACTGGATACGCAACATGCTCAAGCAGACGAATTGGCCACGAGGGACCAGATGTTCCTCTACAGTGGAGCCTCTTCTATCTAATATATGCCGTTGGCATTACACTGCAGCATATACCCACATCCTTTTGTCTTCCCTTGCAACTTCATTATTTTTAAGGCATGGTGGTCTTATCTGATGTGGAGAAGAGGAAGCATTTTTTAGGTGTGGAATAGATGCATTGTTTTCTGCTCCCGGCACCCGCTGAAGACAAGCGATACAGTTGCTCTCTGTGTCCTTTGCACACACACACACACACCTGGTACAGATGGTGACGAATGGCGACATAAAAGAGACAGGAAGAAAGAGAGAAAGACATACAGAGAGAGAAAAGTCTCGCCATGGGAGAAACTTGGCAGCTTCCTCAACTTTGTAGAGCGCAGGTGTTGTGTTCACGATCGTGATCGAGTTAGGAATGCCACACATCATTGCAGACGAGATGGCAGGTGTTGTCTATGGAGAGACGAGCTGGCAAGCACTAGGTGTCATATGTGGAGTGGCTTGTTGGAACAGAATAAACCCTTATTCTGTCAAAGCTAGCCTTGTGATATTCATCATGGTTAGATCTACTGAACTTATGCACTCAACATCTACAAAAAAAGCTGCTCAGAGCGCCAGAGGACTGTGTTTAAGTGTGTGTGCGTGTGTGTACATTACTTCTGTGCAGTGCTTCAGCAGGTTATTGCTTAAATTGGATTCTCCACACATATTAGTTACACATTGTATTTCATCCAATTGAGGGAATTAAACATACTTATTTCAGCAATGCTGAACATTATGGACGTGAAAATACACGAATCACCAAGTAAAAAAACACAACATTTTAAAAGGGGACTAGAAGGATTTTTGTACTATTCGGTATACAACATTTTTTAGTGAAGAATTAAGTACAAATGAAAAGCGTTTTAGACCTCAGCAGATCTAGATAAAAGTAGAACATTAGAAACATGCATATTCTTCATTTTAACCACCAGTTTGTTCTTTGAACATGTTTCTTTTCTTTCTTTTCACTGCCATTGTCAAGGATGGCGTCCAGTTTGTAATGGCTGCCAATTACAGAGGCTTTTCATCCAGGAGGCAGCATCAAACGGTTCAACTCTCAGCTTTTGTTGCTGGAGGCATGACAGACAGACCAGCCTGGGGAGAAACTGATGCACACAGCAGCACTTTCCGCTTCTCTGAACGCCCCATCACTACGTTATAAACGGGGTTAGGAGTGATCGTTCAAACTCTGCGGCAATTACGACCTCTTACAGGTGAAAGAGGTGAAGGCACAGACAATCTTTTTCAAAGTGGCAAACCAGCTCCATGATCATCAGAGCAAAAATATAAGCATATGCAGCTTTACGGCATGAGTGTTCGCTGATTTCAGAGGGTCTCACTTAACCCTACATGTTTGTCAGTCTACTGTATCACCCTGTTGCCACCTGAGGGACTTTCCTGAGCACTGTAGCTGCCCCCCTCCTGGGACCTAATAGACCTAACAGATGCAGCATCAGAGCATTGAAAAAGCTCTCAGTTCACACACACTCACACACACACACAATGTATGCATGCACACAGACAGAGCACAGACGTAAAGGCAACGAGGGACAAACGGTTCCTGACTGGGAGGGGGTATATTTAGAGTCTTGCGTAATGTGCTTTTAACACAACACGGAGTGGATGAATTTTTAATGCCAGGAAAGAGAGAGGGTGGGATAGAGAGAAAAAATGAATAAAGTTAAGTATTTAATCTGTGATGTTGCTTCGGGGTGAGACAGAGATCTGAGAGCAGCCTATAAGCATCGGGCACGGCATAGAGGGTAGCCACCGATGTACCAACTACGGATGAATGGGTCTGCAAGAGAGGGGAGTGGAGAGCAGGAAAGAGAGCAAAGTGAGGGAGGCAGAGAGAGAGAGGGGAATATTGGGAGATAATGTAAGGCAAGAGGAAGAGAGAGCTTGCATGAATGAGCGAGCAGGAATAACTACGAGCCATGTCAACAGTGTGCTGGGTATCCCGGGGGAAACAAAGAAGTGCACAGCACCGTGGTTTCTCTGCAAAGCCCTTACACTCGGATCTGAATGTTTACGATACAAAGACATGTGCAGACATTTCTACCACACTGTTTGGCTGGCATGGGTACACATCACCATGATTAAATATAAGATAAATAAATGGCTAGTAAAAATACTTTTTTTCAGCTATTTCCTTCTTTTATGTCATATTCATAACACGGTTTAACATCATAGGAAAAGCTGCGGAGAGTAAATCAATTTGAATAAATCAGCTTCAGATAGTGATGGTGGTCACCTTTCCTGATATTACAAAAAGAGATGACATTTTCGTGACTGACATAAAGGGCAAGCGATAAGGTGGTGTACTGTGCAGATCACTCCCCCGCATGCAAAATTATTGAAATCTGAATTATTGCTTTTTGGTTTCTATGTTCATAGCTTGTTGTTTTCACTCTCAAGACAGTTTTGTTCAAAGCCCCCCCCCCCCCCCAATGTTTACAAAACATATGCCCACAACCAAGTGATTAGCTACAAAACAGATGTTCAGTGTTAATGTGTTTTACAAATAGAATCATTTTGTGGAACCATAGTGATGTCCACCATTGTCAGCAAAACAACACATTTTCTCATAGACAGTTTCTTTCATTAGGCTTTCTTAAAGTTCTTGTTACTCTATGTTTTTCTGATTGTCAACAAATCCCAGACTCAAACCATTATTCTGTCTTTCTTAGACTACTGTCTGACTTTCCTACCCTACTGTTTGGTCCTCAGTCTCTTCTTCCTACTGAAGATGTAAAAATGTACAGCTTACAGGGCATCTTGCAGCGTTGTGTTGGCTCTGCTTCTGGCCAAAGGAGGAAACGCCGCTGGTGCAAGTCGATGGCGGCAGCAAAGGTGGATCTTGATGTCAGTGGCGGGCTGTTCACTGCCGGAGGCCTCGCTAGAGTTTGAGCTGAAGGAGTTTCTGATGAACCTGCATGATTTCATCTGATTTCGCCAGAATCTGACCTGGTGGCACCGATGACAAGCATTAAGAATAATTATATGGAAATAGGCATTCTTCTCGCTGATGGTCTTGTTTACTTCTGTAGCTCATACGGAGGCATCAGTATCAAAAATCAGACTGTTCCATAACAAGTTCAAAAGTTCCTCCAAGTAACTTAAAAGTGAACCAAAAGCAGCCCACTCCTACATCACTGAGTTCAATTTTCATACCAGACACCTGACACATTTCCTTGAGCTGCTCTTTACCTGCAATGACAGGCTTTCGAAAACTTGCCAAATTACTTGAGCTACGAGCTCCGGGGACGGAGTGTGCAATTACACATAACACTTCATCAGGGTCAGGCTAAGTGATCGACATACTGACTCACTGACATACAGTATTTCATACTCTTGTGCCAGAACCAAAATAGACCAAAACCTCATGCGAAAATTAACAACACCTTTCCCTGCTGCTAGCTTGAAAACACAAAATAACATCAAATATACTTGAAACATCTTGAGATGTCTTGGAAACACCTGCCTTTAAAACCAGCTGGCTAGACAAGTCCCACTAGGAGCTTCATCGCCTTCTGCTTGACTCACTACATGATTTTACTCTCAGCCTTATTGCTTTCTTCGCCCAGAATAGTACTTGAGAGACAGACAGGACGACAGAAAACATACCACAGAGACTGCTTGGCCTTTTGCTAGTGTTTGCCTAAAAACATGATGTCACTGAAATTCATGTGAAATAGCCTCTACACTCTCTATAAACCCAGAGTGTTTGGTGCTGATGGCATCTGGAATTGACAGATGGCCGACGAGGAGCTGAACGAGGGAATCTTTAAGGGCAGAGGATTGCAGAACAACCAGGATCACCGATCAGCTGGCGTGCAGGCTCACTGCTGCTAATCCTGCCTGTATGCTCAAAGAGGAACAAGAATGACATGACGGTGAGTGATGGTCAGATTGCATCAGGTATGGGTGACGAGGAAATAACCTCAGCGCAGGCTGCAGCAATAAATGGGGAAAAGGTCAAACGAGGTGCCACACATTCAATCATTCTTTCAGATGCACTGTAGAGTAGTTACCCTCCTTTCACCTCTTGTTTCACTGTTTGTCATTAAGGTTTTCTTACCGGCAGCTCATGGCCAAAAAAAACATTCTGTAAAACAGCTTTCACCCGGTGGAAAATAATGGTCTTCATCTAAAGATTGTATGTTACAAAATCACACAGAGGCCTAATTAACATTTCAATTAACATTCAATTGTGTGTAGCAATAAACTGATAATTAAGTTAAATCTCTTTTTCTGATCGAGAAGTGAAAATTGCTTCCCTGAAGTGCTGTTTTCAAGGTCAAGAATGAACGTTGAAGAAGAAATGGACGAGAAATTCTTCTGAAAATCTACAATTTCGTGACAACTTGGCAAACTCCTTATGTTAATGAAGATCATGTGATATGAAACAAAAGCTCCAGAACAGCTACTAAATCTACCCTGCGGTGAGATTGTTTTCAAAACGCTTTCCCCCTAAGTGAAGTCATCACACGTGGAGCACCATTTCACCATTTCATGAAGGCACATTTGTTTTGCAGACATTTAATTTCTGGTGATTTCATATGATATCGGCACTTGATATCACATATGAAAGCAACAATTTCACATGTTATGAGTTTATAGGCATATAGGGATTTTGAACATGTTGAATTTAAAAGTATTAATTGCACATCAGCTTTTTTTGAAAGACCATACATGTATTTTATTGTGCCTTCTTTCTCATAAGATACTGTGACAAATGCTGCCAAAATGAAATAACATGTGCGCAATTAATCCACTAAACAATAATTTCCATACATCTTCTTTATGGAAGAAATGAATTATCATTTTCATTATCAATCAATCTGCTGATACAAATATTTGCTTAATTGTTTAGTTTAAGATATTATAGAAACTAGAGAAAAAGAGCCCCACAAAGATATTAAATATATAATAGTTTATTCTTGAGAGGCTTGAACCAGAGAATGTATCATCGTACTCTTAAGCGGATGTTAAAAAAAAGAGCTTAATAAAATGTTCATTCTGTCCTATTTTTATTCCTATGTTTTATTCCTAAAACAAAACGTTCCACCACCCTTCTCCTGCTGTCCCATTCAGCTGCGGCAGCGTTATCCTGGAGCATCAAACATGTTTGTGTACACACTCAGGGGGCATCTCTTCATGCTGACTTTGCTGATAGCAGAAATAAATTCAGAGACCCATCAGTCAGAGAGGTAGGAGTGATATTTCTTCCTCCACAGTTTCACACTGAGGCTATAAACCGATCTCTGTCACAGGAGGAACAAAGCAGCCAAACCAGACAGTACATAAGCAGCTGCAGCATATACAGGAGCAGGATTATTGCCACAGAGGAGCTCTCTATTTGGATATTATTCTCTCTGTATACTCGAAGCTGAAGCACCAGATGTGCTGGTGTGATTTCCTGTTGGTTTTCAAATCCATGTGATGCTTCATAAGACGGAGATACAAAGAGGAAAGAGAGTTGCGATACTCATGGAAAAAGGAAAATTCGAAAAACAGTATGAACAAATACCACTGTTGGCTCTTACCCTACAGGGTATTAGGTGCTATATTTTTCACATGGTCAAATTGACCTACCACATCGATTAAAGGAAACATCAAAGTCATCAACAGCAGCAGCCTCTTAACTGTGTCCCTTCCTCTCTCTTGTGATTGATGGAGCCCAGAGGTGTGTGAGCTGCTATCTGGGCTCATCTGGCCCATGACGGCCCTGAGGTGGTGGCTGTCACCAACAGAGCAGACCTCCTGCTCCCAGTCGTGGTTTCCGTTGGGCGGAGGCCGGCTAATGAGGAACTTATCAGATCAGTGTCTTCAGCCTGACACAAGCCTCGCCGCCAGCACAACTGCAGATTTGACCTTTTTCCTCCTGCTCTCCAGATGAACGACCAGGAGCTTCACGCAATATAGTCACAGGAGGTGGGGGGTCATAGATAATATGTAATATTTCTAGGAGGTGAATAAGAGAAGGTTATATGATTTATGTGACACAATTCAATTTAAATGTATCCGGGTTATAGTGTTAATTTTAGTTTACTTCTGTACTTTGAATGGTCAAAGTCTCCGCATCAACAGATTCATTAGAAAATGTAGCTTTTATTATTTCATATGTGCATTAAAGGAGCAATATATGTGTAATGTACAACTCTTTTAACATGCTGGTGTTCAGCATATATAATGTTTATCATGTTCAAAATCTTAGTTAGCATGCTAACATCCGCTAATTAAAATGTGACCTCATGATGCACTTGTGGAAGAGTAAGAAGATCATTATACTTCAATTCACCCGTTAAATATCTGAACCAAATTTCATGGCAATCCATCAAATAATTGTATAGATACCAAAATGTCAACCTCACTGTAGCCCTAGAGGAAAGTCAGGGGATTAACTAAGTCCTGAATGACAAGAATGTTTGTACAAAATGTCATGTCAATCCCTATTTGTTGAGACATTTAGTCTGGACTGAAGTGGTGGAGCGACCAGCCTTCCCCGAAAACCCACCAACTGCCGTGGGTGACAATAGCTTTTTGTTGTCATTTTATAGAACAAAGCCTGTGATGAAGGCTTTGTCAGATTAGCACATTTATGAACTCTTTCTTTAATAGAAAAGTCTTAATGTGGCACATAGTGTGAAGTGATTAAACAAGTGCTGCTGTTATTTTAAAAAAAATGCTCTGAATCAGTGACAGAGCCACTTAGACACTGCCCTCAATGCTGCCCTTGGTGATGGGTAATTGTTCTGTTTGTATACGCGTTGCTACCTCTCACTGTCATTCGCCGAAAAGTGTTGCTGCCTTCTGAAGACTGTGATTTTTAACAGGGCCCAAACTAAGTGTAAAAACTAGCTCTGATTGCTGTGTATGCACTGCTGAACATTTGCTTGACAGAGCAAAGTTACGACAGATTAGAACTAAGCAACAGCAGAGAGCCATCTGTTTTACCCTTAGTCCGGAGATGACAGTGAACATCAGCGCAATTCACTTCAGGAATGTAAAAGCAGCATTTTTTCCTGCTGTTTCAGAGCAAAAAAAGAAAACTTGCATATAAACATAAACATACACCACCGGCTCTGCAGCCAGAAAAGCATCATTTTCTCCCACCGGAGACCCGAGAGCAAATTGCCTTCGTTTACTGTTTTATGCTAATGCACCAACATAATTATAACCATTATAATGGAAGAGAGGTGTCTATAAGCTGAAACTAATTTTAACTTTGAATTGTCATCTCCAAAACAGAGCCATTCTATCATTTTGACGGCCTTATGTGGGCCATTAGTATGCACAATGAGGTGCACTTCATCTTCGCACACAGAGAGCAAATTAACTTCTAGCACTGTAGCGGCGTTGTGTAATGTTGGACTTTGAGGGAAGCTGTTGTTTTTCTGTGGTTGGGTGCAGTCAGCTAAGGTTGTAAACATCACATGACATCATATTCATGTATTTTTCCCTCTATCCAGTCAGTTATGTGGGCAGAGAGACAACATACGGTGCATCTATTGCTATTTCCAAAATGGCATTTTGAGCCGCGACATTCACAGAGCATCTATATGCCGCAAACATGCTTGAGAAGATGACAGATGAATGTCCTCGGTGACAGCTAATTTGGCTGCGTGGGAGTGAGAGGGAGCTGCCGGAGTGTTTATTTCCCTCGGAAAAATCAACATATCTGATCTCGGGTGGGAGGGAGAGTCATTTTACAGAGTGAATTTTCTTCCTCCCTGCGAGTACCGGCTGTCATAGGCTGCACAAGATCACTGCCTCCTATTGTCACAGGATTCCTTTCTAAATTGAGATTAGTCACAGAGGTCGTGCTGTTACTAAATGCATGAATTCGACAGCTTCTTGCAGGCGACTTAATGAACCTAGCAGCCTTGAATGAATATGTATGTAACAAACAAAGTAAGATATGCACAGAAATATAAAGCGTTGATCCAAGAGCATTAACGCTGTTAGCCTCCACATTGTGGTGTATTATTTTAATTTTGTTACCAGCAATACATTAAAATAAAAGTCTCTTTTATTCAGTCAAATTATTCAGTATGAATAAATTGTGGTGAATAAACATGAGAACTTGCTAATCCAATAAAATTAGTACTTGCATCAATTAATCTTGTTTTGACATTTAATGTAAGGATGTAAGTGTAAGTGTTGCATCATCGGATGATTTAAAAGCTGTGGATATTAAATATCACTTTCTATTATGCTATGAAAAGTACAAATGTACATACTGTGAGGGATTTTCTAATTCCTCTTTGATTAATGAATGCAGTGTGAGATCTAAATAAGTAATGCTTTCTTTATTGTCTTTGGTGTCAAGCGCAGCATTAGCAGCAGAGCAAATGACACAAATGCCAACCTTTTCCCCTAATTGTGAACTTAATGAACATCTTCTGTGAGTGTGACAAGCTGAAATGCTCAACAGGTTTCAATTATAATCCAATATCATCAATGTAATAACATCGCAGCAGCCGTCAGCATGAGTCTGTCCCAGCGCCCAGAGGTAATAAAAAGGTGAACAGCTGCATTATTGTACTTGTTTGAAGCACTGAATCTGTGAATCGCTGTGTCCCTTGACAATTTGAATGGCTGTCACATTTATTAACACTTCACACAAAGCCCAGTGTTGTTGCTGCCTCAGGTGAGAGTAGCTGGCCATATGAAACAGAGTTAAAGCCTCAGAGAGACTCTAAAAGAGGAATTGACAGGGAGACGGCCAAGAGAGCCGAGAAAACAAATGTATTATTTAAAGAAAAAGTAGAGAGCGTAATTTCAGAATGCATTATGCTTGAAAAGAAATAATTGCATTCCGCTTGTCTCTACTGGCATCTAATTTCATAATCATTGCCCAAAACTGATGAAAGTAAAAGATAGTCACCTATGCGACTGCTGTTTTTCAGACCACTGGTTCCAACCTTCTTCACCTCGACTGGAAGAGGACATCGTGAAGGTGATGAGAGAGGAGCATCTGATTCGTGCAGTCTTTCCCTCTGTCTCCGTGAGCAGATGGTGAATTGGATCAGTGCCTTTAGATTGGCTGCTATCTTCTCATCTGTGTCCCGTCTGTGGCAATCAGCAGCTGCCTCTTGGGCGGTAAACATATTGATTACAGGTGGCACTGATCTCTAAACAGCCAAGTTCAGGCATCTGGGACTTAGTGGTAGAGAGCAAGAACACAAAGAGGAGCTCAATGCTTCTCTACCAAACAGTAGAACAATAGTATCGAGATTTATCGCTTCTATCAAGTGAGTCTTTAACAATAAGGGGAAGTTAATGAGAGAAAAACCCTCTTGCTTCTGCCTTTGCCTTTGTTGAAGAAAAAGGTGCGAAGATGATGTAAATGTATAGGCTCACTAAATACAGGATGCCAATTGCCTGCATGGAAACTAGGTAACAAGTTTAATTAATGTCAGCGTACATGACGGATACACACATGCGCATGCTTCCCACGCACACCAATTAGTCATAGATCACTTCCTGATTGATAAATGATTCATGGAGGTCCTCTCTACAGGAGTGATCAAATCTACACGTGTTCTGTTTCCAAGTGTTCCAAGCTGCGTAGGAGGTTTTCTTCTTTAACCCTCATTAGATCCATGATTACACTGGGTGGCCTCCTTACTTGGCCTCTCACAGTGTCTATTGTACTTCGGATGAATAATTAAGAGAACTGGGATCCGCAGCATATTCTTTTCCTCTGGATAATATTTGCATCGAAAATATGTCAAACGCCAAACTGAGGCTGTCTAATCAATCAGTCAAAGTGTTTGTGTTGACTGACAGTACACACATAATGTCTATGTAAAGCTATCTGACTTACAAAATATAATTGATTTTGTACAAAGACATTTTTAACCGCAGTGTAGAAAATGTGGACTGTCATGTGTCTTTTTCAGAGTAAATTCAAGTATTTAAAATAAGGCTATTTGAAACAATGAGGGGTGGAGCTTCCAACACCTAAAGTCAGGCCATCTGCATCTATGTAGCAACGATCAGATCACTGATATATAAGTTGGAAAAAAAAGGGATTTTTATGATGACATTAATGGAGAAACGAAGCTTACAATATTGTAACCCTATTTCTATAAGCACAGATAGAGCCCTCTACTGGACTCTATAAATGGCTGCCGTTGGGGCTGCTGCAAATGCGACGTCTGCAGAGGTGGTTTGCCAGCCTCAGCTTGGATGATAAGCAGCACAAGTGGTGCTTGGTTACCATTCCCATTACCCATTACCATCTGGCCAATACCCTTATCTGGTTAAGGTCAGTGTCGTTGATCTCTGGGAAATATGGTATATTGTTCTTTCAGAAAGTGCAGATATGTTACTAAATTGGTCCTCAAGGAATAGTTTGACATTTTGGGAAATTAGCTCAATGCTTTTCAGCTAAAGAGAAACAAGAGAGCTAAAGCAGCCGGTTAGGTTAGCTTAGCATAAAGACTGAACACAGGGGAAACAGCTAGGCTGGCTCTGTCCAGAGGTGACAAAATCCGCCTACCAACCCCTCTAAAGCTCGCTAATTAACACGTTATATCTCATTTGTTTAATCCTTGCAAAAATGAAGTGGAAGTTGTGTTTTCACAGGGGATTATGAACTCGACAAATCTCATTAACACATTTTAATTAGTGGGCTTCAGACGTGCTGATTCCCGCTATCTTTATGCTATGCTAAGCTAACCAACAGCGTCATATTGAACTGACAGATATGAGAATGGTATCAATCTTCTCATCTAACTCTCTGCAAGAAAGCAAATTAACTTATGTTTCAAAACAAACTGTTCTTTTAAGAAATGATAAATGTAGGACCATCAGAGTGTTAAGATATTTTTGGAAATGACTCTAGGCTTTGGTTAATATTCCTGAATCATCAGCGCCTATACTTCCCAACTTGAGAAATGTGGCTCTGACTGTGTTTGATACAAGATCCAGGAGTAGAGTACATAGACACTAATAGCCTTGCCCCTGGAGAACACAGACAACATGTTTTGTAAAGTAACTATGCCAGAATCATGTGAGGTTCACTGAGTACAAGTCAGCAGGAAAACATGCAGCACCCTGGAGCTAAAGAGAACAAAGCTGCTATAGAGAATGTAAAGCAAAGACGGCCCGAATAAGAATTATAGTCCTCAAAATGTCACAGCGTACACTGACGCGGAATTTATTCAGATCCGCCTTCTAAAATAAAATGTCTTACCCAGGCCCATTGAGGAGTGTTTAAGAACATCTGAAGGTATTTTCTCCAAGGCTGAAATAATAAGGTTAGGGCCTTGTGGATCCCATTTTAATTACGTAGTTGTGGGCAGAGTCCTGGGAGAAGAATTTTACCTTGCTCCCAAACTTCCCCACAGAGGCAGCAAGGTCAAACACTTAAAGAAATGAACATTCTTAAAACACCAAAATCAAAGAGTCCCTTCAGGTACTTTTCCTAATTAGCAAGGTTTTGCCTCATATGTCCCACTTTGAGACAGTCAGGGAGGATGCAGGACACGGCTGTATATGAATATCTAAATATGAATGACACTTTAATCCTCCACAGCATCCTCCACAGCATCCTCACGAGCCTGATATTGTTGCTAAATGTCATGGTAACAACCTTGCAAAGCAGGGTGCAGGCTCCCTCTCACACAGCCTCCTTCCTCACTTTCATCATTAAACTGCACACATGGGCAAGAGGCTTTCAAAAGCCTGCCACTATTGAGCACTCTTGAAAGGAAGGCTCTTTTCATTTAGTGGTTTACTGAAGATGATTTGCATTCAGGGATTTTAATTGTGCTGTGTAATGTTCAACAGGCTAAGCTGATCCAGAGAGCCTGCTCTTCTCATCTGCATTAGTGATTGATGGTGGGCTGATTTTCCCTTGAACTTTCAGGGCTGTAGAGTTCAGAGCACCGGGGGCGGGCGTGATGGTAAGGGAGAAGGAGGAGGAGGGGAGGGAGGGGAGGCACGAAGCAGGGAAGGGGGGGCTCAAGGAAGACAAGCTCTTTAGTCAGCCCATATTCATAGATAATCAGACAACCAGCCTTTTGAGAAAGGCTTGATTGTAGTTCTCTATGACAGTAAATAGTCATTCAGTAATCTTCAAAAAAGGGCTTTTAGCTATAATTCCACAAGAACTAAACAGATACACTATCATTAAATTCACAGTGAAGCAGCGCTTTGAGAGCACCTTGCATAATTTTACATATGTTCTTTTGAAATGGGATGTGAAGTAACACATAAGAGATTGCTCTTATACCTGGGGAAATTATTCAGAGGAGAAGGGCAATTTTACAAAGCATAAAAACCCTGTCTCATAGAAATTACGTTTCTAAACTAATTTGCAACAGCAAGTATGTCCTAAAAAAATGCCACCCACATTATGTTATCCTCTCAGGGGTTTGAAAACTAGTAGTGCTATGGAGCAATGTCTGTAAGTATTGGTCCCCGTTTTATTTGTATCATATATTCACATGTACCTGCACAAGCGCTGCTTCCTGACAATAGTTTCACAATTTAACACTAATTGACAGCTGGTGGTGGTGATGTGCAGCGATGTGAAGCATTACAATTACAATGTTTGTAATATGTTTATGTTTATATATACGTATATATACAAGACTCCAAATAAACTATCATGTTGCTCTGTAAATGCGTAAGTGATGTACAAATAATGAACTTTTTGCGAAGAAGTTCACCATGTCAACACAAAGTAATTGTTTACAACTTGTGTTTGCGGCCCCCAAGTGGCCAGAAAATATGTTGTGCAGATTGTGATTGCAACCACAAAGCTAACCAGAGCTGCACTCAACACATAAAAGTAACTCTTCCTATACTAGAAAAAAATGAAAATGTTGCTGGACAACATAATAGGCAGTAATTATAATTCCCTACCAACATAATTTGCTAAACAAATCAGTAGTATATACCCATAATGTATTGGAGACAGGAGATGAGATTAGATTTAATCAGTTGACAAAATAATTTCAACTCAAGGTCCACTTATTCACTTCGCTCTGGAGCTTTTACTGGCTAATACAACATCTTCATCAGTACGCTCTGTTGTTATGAAACTGATAAACATGATTCAGATTAGATTATTTTAGATTCAAATTTGAATTTATCGTCACATTTATCAAAAATGTGTCATTTTTTTCTCATGCAAATACATTTAAAAGGGAATTCATGTTTCAATGCGTTCAGAAACAGCTAGATCAATATTCTGCATTGATACTATAAAGTTACACAGCGTTTGATTTTATTGTCTCAGCATTTGGTGCACAGCTGTCCACCTCACTATACCAATCTCGGTTCTAACATTATGCTCCACATTGGCCCACTGTGAGCCCATCGAGTTGTTTAACAGTTTGATAGATTGAATGGGCTCTGCAGCCTGTTCAGTTTATCCTGAGACATCATAAACTGTCTATCATACAGTTTACAGGCTGATAAAAGCCCAAATGAAAAATCCAGAGGAGTCATTCTTCTTTTGCAGCTTGACGTTTTGTGTACCGTTTAGTAGTGATGGTGTGTTGGCTAACACCTTATTGTACTTAATTATTATGCAGCTTGTGGACAAAATTACAGGCAATATTCTATATTAACAATGGATGAAATTACTACATGCAATGTTAAAGGGCGTCACAAATAGTGAAGAACCCAAATATCATCCAAACAACACACAGAGGCAGTCTCGCCAACAGAGATTACATTTTGTACTTAGAAATAGCAGCACCTGTCAGGTATATAGCTTTATGAATCAATTCAGATAGAGTCTGCAGTTAGTGGCAGCCTCCTTCGGCGGCTGTTTGTTGCCAGTTTCTTGAAGGCAAATCAGTCATTAAGGGGGGATCTTAAATGGATTCAGCCATATTTTATGCACCAAGCCAATTCCTCCATTTAGGGCTGTCACCATTTAAATGATCTTGCATTGTAAATGTAATGCTGTGGAGTGGAGGCTACCTTTAGGCGCTGAAGCAAAAGGAAGATTGGCTCAGCCTGCAGATGCTCGATGTGCTGCTAACACTTTTTGGTGATAAAAGCATACCCAGCTGAACGAAAGTGAATTTGACAATCAACTCCAATTCACTTTAAAGACAAGGCTAATTCAATAAACCCTCATTTTCTGTATACACTCTAAATGATAGCTGACATCTACTGCTGAGAGCGTGAATAGGTATTCTCTGTTGTGAGATAAACAGAAAGCCAGCGGCATTTTTATTGCATCTATAGCAAGTAATATTAGCATCACAAAGGTTGTGTTGTTTTATACCTTTTCAGGGAAAACATACCCGAGCTGGGGGGATTTAGTTAGACCAATATTAATGCTGAATGAAAACCCTCCTAGCTGAATCATGAGCAGTGTTGAGGGGAAACAGCTAACTATGAGAGCTTGTGGTGGCAGTCCATCCTCCAATGTGAGCCAAGCACTTCATCTTTACTGCATTCAATCTTTGAATAATGCATTCTAGCAAGCAGCATGCATCAGCAGCAGATGCACAAGCTCTTATGGTCTTATGGTACCCTATCTGCACCCTATCTGCACTGAAAAAAGTAGCAGCAGTAGTGTTACAGCGTCCCAAAAACGTTGAGGCTTCAATAGGCCATCTGCATAAAGGGAACACTGCCTTCCTAGTTGCCATGTGGACTGTTTCATTATTCATTTATTATTATCGTTATGTTTTCAGGACTTTTATCTATTCCCTTTTTTTTAATTAAAAACAATCGGATCATCAGCCCAACATAAAACAGATCCTTTGCTTTTATATTGCTGTCTGTGCATATGTCTGTTTTATTTTGTTACCAGTGGATGATACAGTGGGATAGAGATTTCTCAGACGTGTGAGATGAAAGATGGAGGCATCTCTGCTCTCTCTGCTTTTTAATGGCAAAGATGGCAACTTATTGTGTGCCATCTGCAGCACTCAGTTAGGACACACAGCTCATTTGAGAAGCTTTTCCATGACCTCGGAGAAATCCCCCAGGCTCTCCTTGCGTGTCTCTGTATGCCGTCAGCCGTCTTCAAAAAGGAATAGGGGAGCTGCGGTTTCTTTGGTTTGACAATTGTGAGATGCAGCCTCCACAGATGCTTTGTTTGTTTTGCATGTCTCAATTGTTGCAGCTTTGTATAAGATTTTAGGATTATGTGCTTTGAGCTTTACACAGAGGCATTTCTCATCTTTTATCCGTCCGCACCGGTTGTGGCCAAAGAGGCCTGGCAGTCGTAAATCAGCTGCTGCCATGTACAACCTGTATGCCTAAAATCAAAGAACTTGGCAGTGTTTGGAGTTTGTGCTCTCTGTGTGAATGCTCACTGTTATTTTCCAAATACTTGGATCATCAAGACACCTTTCAAGTAACAGACAGAACGATTGGAAGTAAGGAGAGTATAGCAATTCGAAAACAATGCTTGTCTCTATAGCTTTCACAAAAAGCCCCGCCAAATAGATTGTGGGACTGCAGTGTTTGCTTGTTTTGCCTCATGACTCACAGTGGCTATCACACAGATTGCTTTTGTCAAGTACGTCGCTATTGCAAGAGCCCTGCAGAGCAATAAAAAAATGCTGAAGAGCATGAGACAAATACAATCTTAACTTCAGAATGGAACATATTGAACATATTATTATCTCTACATTGAGTTCTATTCTCATAAGATTTGCAGGCAAAGTGAGGATGAAATCAGCAAATAAAACTTGGAGGGGAATAACATCTAAAAGAGCTGCAAGCTTCAGGTCTATTATCTATAATCATTTGGGAGGCTATCCGAAACAAGACCTTTAAACCACAAGCCAACCCTCCGAAGACTGTCTACACTAATAAACTGGCTTTTCAATTAGCACCTATCTGACGTTACAACGATAACACAAAACCAATTACACGCTGTGCAGCAGATAACTCGTAATCCACTTAATAGGTCTGATTTGACTTCTTCTTTTTTCTTCTCCCCTTCCACCACTGCTGCCCCGGGGCTTTTTTTCTCCAACCAGGACAAGGTATCACTTTGACTTATCAGTATTGAGGGCACATCTGAGATGTCAGCTTTGGATGAGAAGTTCTCATGTGTTAAACACGTGGATTCACATTTACATGTATGCATTTATCTTTAAGTCTTTGTTTAGGGCTGCAACTAGCAATTTAATGACCTATTGATAGTTGATCTATTAAACACCAGAAAACGGTGAACGTTTGTCATCTAAATTTTCCAAAAACCAAGGTGATGTTATCAGGTGTCTTGTTTTGACAGACCACAGGTCCAAGAACAGAAAATTGTCCGTTTACTGTCATGTGAAACAAAGAAAATCAAGATCAGAACCATAACATGTTTGGCCTTCAATTATGAAAATAGCTTCCAATTCATTTTCTTCTGATCGACTAATCGATTCATCGTTTCAGCTCCACTTCTGTCACTCTGTCATTATCATTAATTTCACAATATCAGAAACTGTAGACAGAGAGAATATATTTCACAGAAAGAAAATATGACCGTGATAGATGTAAAAAGGTATCTGCTTGTCAATCCAATCAAAACCGTATGCTGAGGAAAGAGAGCAAGTGAGCTGCAAATGTGGGAGAGGAGGCTCTCTGGAAGCAGCAGAGCGTAATAAGTAGACTGTGTGACTGGAGCCATTAACCAGGAGCTGTTTCAGCTGTGACAGATAACAGAGACCTGCCTCTAATGATGCCACAGAGTCACAGAAACAATCTAGCTCTTTAATTGAGAGGAGAAGGAACAGAGATTAGCTGCCTTAGATCAACATTTAAACTACAATGCGGAGCAATCCGCTGCACCTTTGCTGCTTGTGACCACTAACAAACCAAAGATGAACAAATATTGATGAATGATAATAATAGTAAAGGTAATCATGAATTTCCACATTTCAATCAAAACAGGTCTACTGTATATATAGCCCCGAGGGAGTTTCTTTCATATGAGGCAACCCATCATGCAATGCACAAATTAGTCATGATTCGCGGCAAAATAACATTTCAGAGGAATCCTTTCTCACGTCTCATTGCATGTCCTACCTTTATAGGACCGCAAATAAAAGCCCCTTTTTTTTGCTCCAGGCTGATTTGTACCAATGGATGAAAAAAGATGGTGGATGCATTTTTCAAACATGGCAATTTGCTTAATGGACTCTGACAAAGCCATTGGTGGTCTTTATTTAGATGCAGATGACTTCCTCCATACTGGCTTCCTCTGTCACTGGAAGAGCCGCCTGTCAGGCAAAAGAGAAGAAAGCTTCCTCCTGTTTCTACAGACTGACAGTCAATCACTGCTGCTGTCTGTCTGTATATTAGGAGACTGACTGACTGCTGGTCTACACTCCCCCTAAACCCCCTTTGGCTCACACTGTTTCCCCTTCACTCTGTATAAACTATCCATTAGTGCAGCGAAAAGAGACCAAACTACCTCTCAGTTGGACTTGTTCATGTTTATGAATGTACAGAGCCTCACATGGTCATGGTTGTCATGATGTAAAGGAAAAATGGGAAGTTGGCTGATGAAATACCAACAGCTGTAAAACTGTGTCTATGCTTCATTACATCCAGCACCGTATCACTCAAAAGCATAGCTGTCACTTCTAAACACACCCTGGTTAAATAGTGTTTCTAAAGCTTGCATTATACACCATGACTTTTAACAAATATGCCAGCAAGAAATTAAGCTATTCTGTATTCAATTACTGTATTGCTTACGGGATAGGTTTTTGGCCTGGAAGAGCTGATAAGCATGCAGCCAGCATATTGAAAGCACAGGGTTTTCCTGCTATGAAGAACTGTTGGGGGGAGTGAGATGGGGAGGAGGGGAGGAGGAGTGGTTCAATGTTGAGACAACAGTGCCCTCTTGGGAAAAAAAAGCATCAGTCATGCCGTTGGATGTTTCTCTTATCACATAATTCTGTTGTTTGATGTTGCATCATGATATTTGTGCATAAAAATAGCATCAGTTTTTGCAAATCTGTTGATTAAACATTTCTGACATTTTCTCTTGTTTTTTTCACTGGTGTCAGTGAAATGAAATATATATTTTTGGCATAAAAAATACAGACAATCTGAAACTTTCCTCTTCATCTTGTGTGACTTGTGCACTTCCATCATCACTCATCACTTTCATCATGCTTTTTGAACTTGTTTGCATTTTGATTTACACTGCACCAATCTAAAACCGAACCTGCAATCGACGGAAAAATTATCCGCAACTACAGTACTTCAGTCATTTTTCAAATAAAAATTACAAACTTTAGCACTTTGAAGACATTTGAAGAAGTTTGAAGACGTTTGACGACGTTTGAAGACGTTTGAAGACGTCGCATGTGGTTCTGCAAAATTGTATGTTTTGACTGAATAATCAAACAAATTATCGATAGATTCAGCGACTATGAAAATAATTGTTAATCTCTGCCCTACCATGGTCCATTTAGTCTAATGTTTGTAAAATACTGTATTCCACAGTAGAGAAGTAAAAACATTTTGTTTTGAACAATTCCTTAAAAGCAGGAAGCTACAGACCAACTGGGAGTTCTACAACATTTGTTTCTGAACAATTAGACCAAAGCCCTTTGGGCTCGTGTTTTGAAGATGGTAGGATGAAGCGTCTTACAAAAATAAACACAACAAATGGAGTTCTGATAATTAGGCTTAAATATGACTTCTGTGTCTAAGATGTGCTAATGGAGATTAATCTGCAGTACTGTCGTAGCCTGAAATCCTCTGTGTATTTCATCACTGAGGAGAGATTAACAGTTATCCACCAGAGAAAGATGATAAGTGGTTTCTTCAAGGCCACATAGGGACTGAGGACCAGGACTGGGGAAGGACCTGCACTGTACCATGGAAACCTTTTACATTAGTATGTTAACCAGCTTCAAGCAAAGACCTTCAAAGTCTTTTGAACAAATGGCCCGTGGCAAAGCCTCTGACATCCTGCAGAATAATTTTCTCTGAATTCAGTTGATGGTCAGTAGTGAAGTACTGTTGGATTTACACGTCTTTCATTGAAGTATTTTGTTTGATGTTTATAAAACAAAATGTTTGAGGCCAAGATATATTTAAAAAGCCTTTGCTTTGAGACATAATCTAAGCAGACATGTACACAGAAGTTGTTTTTATCAGTAACTACACGAGGAACTTAAATGAGACCGACTATATTTTTTAAATAAGAGTAAAAACTATTTGTTTCTCTGTTCTGTTGTTGCATCCAAGATTATGAAGAATATTCGTAACATAAAGGTGATCTGTGCAGGCAGGATTGGTCACCACCTACCTAAGATATAGACAGCACTGCGTATTAATTTGAAGAGCTATGCCGTCCCTTGTCTGAACATGTGCCACTCTGACTTACAGTAGTGATTAACTCAGCTTCACCCCTTTGAATGAGTTTGTGACATCTCATCTAAATACCCTCCAACAATCTTCTCCCAGTGCATTCCCCTGAGACAGAGCAATCCCCCTTTCAGTTTGAGGGAGCATATCTGTTCAGCGTACAGTCAACCGCAAACACGCAGAAGCAGTCATTACTGGTGACATTCGACGACACAAAGGCCAATATTTGAATTGGGCGCCTGGGGACAAAGGCATCAAATCAATGTTTTTCATTGGCTTGATAGAACAAAAGCAATCGCTTCCTTGCGTCTCTCTGATGAAAAGTGGAACAAAAACACAGTCCTGTATATCACGCACTTTATGAATCTTATTTCTGAGGGCAAGGACCTTGTCACAGCTGCCGTGATGGAGGGGAGGTGATTCTAGTTCCCATCTGGCTGCATAATGAGCTCAGAGCGAGACACAGGCTTACTAATAGAAACATACAATGCAGCACAGTGGGAGCAAAACAAACTGCGGGGCTGTTGACAATAGCATAAAGGACCCTGCAATTTATTTTTGAGTGTCTCATTTTATGAGGCTCTTTCTCGCTCACTGTCGCAATGCACTGTGATTTGTCCTTTTGCAAAATTACTCTAATTGTTCGACTTGTTTTTCTCGGCACTTTGCACGGGAGGAGGCAGTGGAGCCGAACCGTTTAAGTGCAAGCAGTTCATTGAAATTCATGCGGGAAGCGCATGCAGAAGTGGTCTGATCTCTTTAGAGTACCTATTTCACTGTTAAATAAAATGTTACAGTTTGAAGGAAACCTCCTTGAGGTGTCAGTATAGCTGTGAGTGAGGGAAGACGTAGGGTACTCTTATAGTGTGTTTTAAGGGGATATTATCTAAAAACTTGCTGTAAACACCTGATTCTATTCACTACAGCTCTTTGTAGCAACACAAACTATAAGGAGTAAGAATAAAACACTAGCACGTACAACTAGAAGAAATGTCAGAAAAAGGAAGAAGGTAAGGCTCTTTCTGTGGGGGACTGTTTCAAACGCTCATTTCAAAACATTTATTTCACTTGCATTGTGTGAAAACTCTAATTATGTGACTCTATACTCTACATCGCTACCCATTGTACTATGAAGTATTCATTATGCAGAATGGCTCCTGACAGTCCTATAATTAGATCATTATACTTGATTCATCAACATGTAAGTAGATAAACGTTGCATGTTATAATGTTGGATATTTAATATACAACAATGCATGTTCTTTTCTGAAGTGATCATATGCTTTGAAAAGTAACTAACTACAGCTGTTAAATAAATGTAGTGGCGTTAAAAGAACTACATCCCTCTGTAGTAGATCAGAGTAAGTATCCTAATACCTTCTTCAAAACTGTAGGCTACTTAAACACAGCGCTTGAGTAAATATACTCAGTAATGTACTTTCCACTCCTGCTGCTCTGTGACCAATACATCTAACGTTATGTTGCCTACTTTAGATTACTACTGATATCAGACTGAGTCCATTGAAACAATAACACCGCACAGCCTTGATAGCATATCTTTGGCTAACAAACAGCATTGAAGCCCCATTAGAACGAACCCATAAATGCAAGAATAAAGACCTGAGCCAACGAATTTAACAACACGGTGATCGTAGCGCACTTTAATCTGACGACACATGCCGGGGATTGGCTCCGGAAGGCGGAAGGCACCGCTTCTTAGCAACCAAATTGCCAAACAAGCGCGAGCAGACCACTCGGCACATTTAAATATTTCCATTTAAGTAATCAAATGGCAGGCAAGAAGAAAGAGGCGAGTCTGCAGGTCGGACTCACACAACATGTCGTCTGTAATGTTGACGAGAGTCCTCTGTGTTTTAAGCTCATTTCATGAAGCTCTGATATTAATTCAGCTTTTGTTTTGTGCAGGCCTCTGTCACAAACCAGGAGCAGTGGGAGGAGATGCTTGCAACCAAAGGTTTGACGGGTAAGAACTTTAAAAGTAAAATAAATTGCACCACTGTTTAGTTAGTTAATTTATTATATTTCATTGTATATATTGTGCATTTTTTACATTTAATATTTTTAGTCTGTTATTTTTATTGTATTGTGTATTTTTATACTCAATATTTTGTATTTTTACTATGTTACTTTGATTGCTTACCTGTATCTTAATGCTGCTGCAGCGAACAAATATCCCCTTGCGGTATTAATAAAGTATCTATCTATCTATCTATCTATCTATCTATCTATCTATCTATCTATCTATCTATCTATCTATCTATCTATCCATCCATCCATCCATATCTATCTATCTATCTATCTATCTATCTATCTATCTATCTATCTATCTATCTATCTATCTATCTATCTATCTATCTAATTAGCGTTATGTCCCGTTAAAAGTGAATACTAACCATCATAACACCAATCATCTGTTCCATAATGTTGTGTAAAATGAACTCTAGTCATTGTGAGTGTAATTTATTGTATGTTGCTGCCCCACTGTGTTCATTTGGATAACTGCAGATTGAATGCTTGCACCAGTCCTCCCACGGTCTCTATTCTAGTTGTAGATGTGTACCAACAGTGGTGTGGTCCCTGTCGAGCTGTGGTTAGCCTCTTACGCAAAATAAAGAACGAACTGGGTGATGACCTGTTACATTTTGCCACAGTAAGCCACAAGTGAATTTAAAACGTGAACAATTTCATTTCAAACCAAAATGTGTGGAGGAGCAGCACTTAACTTGTGTGTGTGTGTGTGTGCGTGGTGCTGGTGTAGGCCGAGGCAGACAGCATTGATGCTTTGGAGAGGTATCGAGGGAAATGTGAGCCCACCTTCCTCTTATATGGGGTGAGTGTGTTTGTTTAAATACTATGTGTGTTTGCATGCTTGTACAGTAGATGTGTGTGTTCATGCTTCAACATATATGAGTCACCAGATCTGTGTGTTTTGCTTTTCTGTCCTTTGTATACAATGTATACTATTTCTGTCTTATATTTATATTTTCAATCTGTAGTTATTTTATATGTTTTCTGTGTAAATTGTTTTTTTTCGCCCTTTCATCCTGACTCTATTATGCTCACAGGTGTAATAATGTAGGGCAGGAAACAGGGCTGTGAATAGAGTGCTGATCCCTCTGGTGGTGATGCAATATGCTGCCCATTATTTCATTTGTATTATTCATTATTAATACCTTTTTTTGCATCTTGCTTTCATGGGCCTGCTGTTATCAAAGCACCTCTGTATGTCACAGCGTGTTAAATTAAATCTAATTAAAGACTTTGTCGATGTCTTTGTGTTGAATGAACAGGGTGGGGAACTGGTGGCTGTGCTGCGAGGGGCCAACGCTCCTCTCCTTCAGAGGATGACTGTGGAGGAACTGACCAAGGAGAAGTTGGTCCTGGAGGAAGGTGGTGAACGCAAAGCGGTGAGCAGGAAGATACATTCAGTTTCTAGAGCTGAAACATTTTGACTTGTGATAGCAGGAAAACCGCTGGTGTTACCAATAACAACATCACGTGTGCTTTTCCTACTCCGACATGTTAAAAAAGGTTCTGTGAGAAAAAGCCTATTAGTCAATTAGTCATTAGACAGAAATTAATCAGCAACTATTTAGACAATCAGTTCTATACATTCTCTGCATCTGGTTCACAAATGTGAGCATTTACGACTTCTGTTGATTGGACAAAGAAAGGTTTTGTTGTGTCCATCAGGTTCAAGATGACGGTCTGGTGGATGATGAGAAGAAGGATGAGGAGGAGACACTACAGCAGTCAGAAAATGAAGAAAGCATAATTGGTACTGTCGAAACTATCTAATCATATTAGTGGTCGCTTTATTGCTGGTAATGTTGTTAATGTGATTATCAATGTTGTTTACCAGCATCACCATGATTGTGTTCAGCATTTTATCTGCATTGCTGATCTTGACTCAAGCTGTTCTTTTCTCCTGTAGTTCCTGCCAGTAAATCCTACACAGTTGCCATCATCAAACCAGATGCTGTTGCTCACGGCAAAGCAAATGAAATCATTATGAAGGTACACAGAGACTAACACTGCTCACAATCTGAGAAGACAAGATTGTCTCAAGCCTTCCTGCTGACATTTGTTCATTATCCTGACATTACTCCCCTGGCTAGATTCAAGATGCTGGGTTTGAGATCCTGGCCCACGAGGAACGCACGCTGACTGAGGTGGAGGCTCAAGATTTCTACCGGCACAAAGCAGAAGAGGTACTGTGAGAGTAGAATAGAATAGTAACAACAAGGCACATCTCACACGGACATAAGACAATTTGACAGATACTTGTATCTCACTGCAGATGTTGTCGTACTCGTCAAACTGCTAATTGGTTCATTGTTTGTGTGGTTAGTCTAGCCATTTTATAGTCAGTCAACATCCTAATGGGAGAGCAGTCACAACCAGTGAAAACATCTTTTCAATTAGTTTGCAATACATCACACTTCCATCTGCATTTCTGCACAGGGCTCAAAATAGATCTGCCGTGTAAGCAGCTTTTATTTTTGCTTATGGCGCTGTTTGTTTGAGACTAAATGATTAGAGATTCAGAAATACAAAACATTTGAGGAAAGTTGGATAGGTAAAGCAATAATGTTCATGAAATAATAATATATATATATATATATATATATACAGTATTGTATCTGCCTTTCAAAAATATATTCATACACATTTTCTTCTGTCTTTCTCACCTTGTAAATGTAAGACCTGATTCAAGACTTTTTGCTGTGTTCATTAACATGTGTATGCGTTTGTCTGTGTATGTGATGGTGGTTTCAGGCTGGCTTCGAAGACTTGGTGCAGTTTATGGCCAGTGGTCCGTCCCATATTCTGGTACTCTCCCAGGTTGAGGGCTCAGCTTATGTTGTGCCAGCATGGCGAGAGTTCATTGGCCCAACGGACATAGAGGAAGCTAGGAGAGATAAACCAGAAAGGTTAGTAGTAGTAGTTACAAATGCTACATTCACCGAAAGAAAGTTGAGAAAACATCAACAAAGGCATTAAAACCGTAAGATACGATATGATGAAGAGATCATTCCTATGTCTTTGTAAAGAACGACATTTCTTTATAGCATAGACATGTATTCATGCGCTGTTGATTGCGACAGTGTGAAACAATCTCAGGCTTAAGTCTGGGAAAGCAAATGAACAGCACATTCACGCCTGCTCCGTCAGACACACCCAAACATTATGCTTCTCTCTGGTTGAGCACCAGCCAAGCAACCATCTGCTCTCCTCTCCTGTCTCCCCCCCCTGGCTTCCTGCAGCTTGCGGGCACAATACGGCACACAGACACTGTTCAACGCAGTGCACGGTAGCGAGGACATGGACCAGGCCAGCAGGGAGCTCGCCTTCTTCTTCCCAAACTTTAGGACGGCCTCAGTGACGGAGCAGGATGGGGAGGAAGAGCATGTGGAGAGGACACTGGCTCTTATCCGGCCTGACGTTGCCAGAGATAACAGAGGTGGGGCCCGTGCCAAATATACAAGCACAAGCACAAGTACACACACACACACACACACAGGTGGTTCATAGTGACATAGTGGGACTGCTTTTTGATTCCCACAGCAAAGGTGTTGCATGACAAAGGTGCAGTTGCAGATTTTTTATGTAATTGATCAATGCGGAAAAATGTATCAACCTTTTAAACTAGAACATGCCTATCTATATTATATAACAATCAAGTTTAATAGGTACACCTAGTTAAAACTAATGCTATATATTTTATTGAAATGAATTAACACCGCTGAAACCAAAACTGCTAAAACAGTTTAACCTTCATGTAGGTGGGATTTATTGCAGGACTGTTGTGTTCGACTGCATTAGCTAGCTGTACCTAATAAACTGGCTAATTAATGTATATGTTATATTTATATATTGTTCTGCAGAGGAGATCTTGGCTCAAATCCATAAGTCAGGCTTCACCGTGGCTCTCCAAAGGGAGCTAACGTTGACAGAGGAGCAGGTCAGACAGTTTTACTTCCAACATGTTGAGCAGGACTACTTCCCTGCATTGCTCCGAAGCATGACCAGGTAACTGACACATGCACAAATAAAATCGACAGAGTAGAGTGTTACTGCAGATGGGCATTTAACATGTGTGTATTTACAGTGGGCCAGTGTTAGCTTTGGCTCTGGCCAGAACGGGGGCTGTCCATCACTGGAAGAACAACCTTGGTCCTTCTGATGTTCATAAAGCCAGAGAGGAGAGTCCTGAATGGTGAGGGACATGTGGCTCCATTTCTTTACACAATTAAATAAGTCCAGAGAAGTCACTGTTTAATCATTTACAATTGAGTTTTCACTGTTAATCCTACTGACAGTTTGTTAGAAAGAACTCAATATTTCTCTGTAGGCCTTTCTTTTTAACCTTGTCAGGTTTTGCAGGTCATTAAATACAAATGTGTTATTAAAGCAAGGGAAGGCTTATCATTCAACAGTTTCTTTTCCGACAATAGTGCTGTCACAAGATACATTTTAGACACAAAGTTCTAGTGTAGTCTCCGCCTGTAATGCCTTGTGTTACTTGAAAGGCAATCTTAAAAGTTTGGAAAATCACTAGTTGAACTAGAAGCAGACAAGGCAGGATGAAGAAAATAAAACACATTACACCTAGGGCTCAACAATAAGGATTGCCCGCTTGCCCCGGGCAATTCCCCTTGAAGCGAGTAAATCTAGCAAAAAAGTACTTAAATACATGGTTTTATCTGGAGCTGATGATTGAAGTAGCTAAGGACTGAGCTATCCCGCTTCCTTCTCATCTCTGTTGAGAGTTGCACATATTGATCGAGCACTTGCGAGAAAAGGCAAGTGTTTATAAACTGAGTTTATGAGATGAAGCCCAAGCGAGCAGTTATGCTGGAAACAGGAGTTTAGTTGATGTGGTTGAAACTCCAGTTTTATTTAAATAAAGATTAAACAGTTAACATTGGTATTTGTTCTTACTTGATAACTCCAAATACATTAAACGGTTTGTATAGGGCAAGTAGATTGAACCACTTCATCCAAAAGTACTTCCTGGAAACCATCAAATATTAGCTATTAGATATAGACGGTAACTACCAGTATAGTCACACCTGTAAGACTGACTTCTGTATCCCTCATCACTCAGTCTAAGGGCCCAGTTTGCGGTGGAGAACGAGCCTATCAACCAGCTGCATGGCAGTGAAAGTCACGAAGAGGCGGAACGAGAGATCAACTTCTTCTTCCCTAAACAGCACACACTGGCAGTGATCAAACCGGATGCCATGAATCAGCATGGAGGTCCTTTCTGGTCATTTAAAGCAATATAAAAATGTACTGGTGTTTGTATAGATGTGCACAAATAGTCACATCATCTTCACAATGTATTTTCTATTCACTCTGACAGAGGAGATTTTGGAGGAGATCAGAGGCAGCGGTTTCTCTGTAACGCAGCTGAAGGAGATGGTGCTGTCGAGGGAGATGGCTGAGGAGTTTTACAAAGAGCACAGAGAGAAGCCTTTCTTCAGCCAACTGGTGGAATTCATGTGTCGGTAAGTCTTTACCTTTGACCACAGCCAAAGGATAAAGCCAAAGTGAGCACAGCAGACCTGGCCTTAATCCTGTTGCCGCTTGAAGTTTCACCGGCCCTTTTAACAGTAATCTTAGCTGCTTAAAATCAAGGCAGCCCCAGGCAAGTGGCTAGGAAGTCCATCTCAATTTCATCCTTTGTTCCACCGCACATCTAGATTTTAGAGTGATCTTCCGCTCCGATTAGTCCCTTCACTTGGTTGTTACACAACTGCCCGGACACAAAGAGCAGAGAGATGGTTGCAGCTGGGCCCTTCAGCCTGAGAAACTACCTTTACTGTCACTATCCCTCGAGATCAGCTCGCTTTTCCCCCTAATTTAAGTTTTATATTCTTACCATTGTGGAATGTTTTGTATTTATTTTTTAGCTAAGGTACCACTTTATATCCTACAATGTATTTAAGGAGTAACTTAACACCAGGCAGTGTTAAAGCAACCGCTCTGGCTGGACATTTCAAGCCTGTTTCACCTGTTGGGTGTGGTCGGAAGTCTGCTCTTCTGCACATGTAACCACAGCCAGGTACTTGTACTTAACGCCAGTATTTCCATTTTATGATACTCTTTATACTTCTATTCCACTACATCTCAGAGGTGAATATTGCACTTTATCAGCACTACATTTGTCTGACAGCTTTAGTTACTGTTCAGATAACAGTTTTTCATTCCCTTGCTGTCCAGTGAAAACCACTTTTCTCCAGATGTGTTGATTTTGAATGTTTGTGATAAACTGAAGGATGAAATGTTCCTTGTGTTTTTTTCCTTTAAAAAACCTCTTTGATCAGCTGGAAAATGCATTGTGAATGCTAAGTTATTCTTTATAGTTATAGTTATTCTTATATAGCATTGATTTGTTCATTATCAGGAAGTGTTTAGGTTCAAATTGAGCTATTTTAAGTTGAAAAGTGCTTTTATTTTAGATGTCTAACAACTACATTTCAGTGTAAAGCAGGTCCTTGCTACATGTTAAAATACAGTGATTGAACAGCTGCTACATTTAACCATACATCTCAAACAACAAAACATCTTTTTACCAGACCTACGCGTCAGCAGTCACTGGTCATACTAGCCAAGCATGAAACTTGAGCCTCATCGTCTGAATGCACAGTCATGAACATCCTGTCATTGTTTGTTTCAGGGGACCCTGTATGATGCTCGTACTGACCAAGGAAAATGCAGTGGAGGAGTGGAGGGCCGTTATGGGCCCTTCAGACCCCGATCAAGCTAAGACGATATCCCCAAACTCCCTGAGAGCGCGCTTTGCCTCCGACATCCTCCATAACTCAGTGCACGGCTCCTCCAATGAGCAGCAGGCAGAGGAAAAGATCCGTTTTATCTTCGGTGACATCTGTGCAGAGCTCACCGGTGATGGAGAGACTGACACAACCAGTTTAGGTAATCATATGATGTGTGTGACAGTCATTTCCATCTGGCGCACCACCTGGTTCCAAATACATAACAATTTTGTTCTGATGTTTATTCCTGCTAGAAACGATATTTCATCCAGCTAATTTTCTTATGGTTGAAACAAAAAATACTGCAAACTTGAGACTTGAAATAAAGATCCATTTCTTGCAGAAAAAGATCAAGACAATTCTGCAGATGAAAACACAAGAATGTCAAAATCTTCAACTGAAGAAATGTCTGATAACCATCGCAAAGGTTGGTAATGAGTGAGAAGTATTTCCCCCGACATGTTAGCTATCCCAATTCAAGGGTTAAAACTTAAACGTTTGCATCTTTAGATCAGATATGTCAGAGACTAACAAAGTCATGTTCCTGCCCAAAGGCTCACAGACAACACACGACCGGTTTATACGCCTTTGCAGCCCTTAGTATCCCACAATCCATTGCGCACCAGTCAGTTTGAGCACAGGCATTCCTCATCAGTTTTGTGAGGTATTGGTCATCCCTCCTTAGTAAATATATGACATTTATAAGACCAATGAAAAATGCCTCTGGAAGCTGCAAATAATGGTTTACCAATCATAAACTCCCCTGTGGGATATGTTGTTAATCACAGGACATTACAGAATAATAGATGTTTACTATATTTATATTTATAGTTTACCTGGTCCAACATTTTCATCCTTCTGTTTGGCAACATGTCCCAGGTTACCGCCAGCTCTGCCAACCTTTAAAATGTTACACTTTTGATGGGGACTGCCCTAAAACAAAACTACATTTCATCTTGTTGATGTTAAATTGTATTTGGGTCCTTCTTTGTGAGGGCTGCATATTTCAAACGACCAATCTCTTGAATTAAGACACAGCAATTACTGACTGCATTACATCCCGGGAAGTGCGAGTAACTAGCAAGTAGATACTTATCTTGTCTGACAATTCAGATAGCTTCCATTAGCAAGGAGAGGCATCTCATCTGATTCAGAGAGAAATGAGGCCATTGATCTTCATAATGTCACTTAGCATCAGCTGGAATGGAGATGAAACTGCTTTTATAGTCTCTTTGTCTCGAGAGTGAAGTAAATCCTGACCAGCAGCATTGAGGATCATTTAAATTCAAATTTACAATATATTCTCATGATAGTTGAAGTATTAATAGGTTTAGGTGACAAAATGTTTCCATGAGTGCTGTGGCTGATGAACAACAAAACAATGTATTACTGTCGAATACTGTTTTATTGGTTGCAGGATCTTTCCTTATATAGTTGTTGTATTAATATGTGGGTGTCATTCAGAAGATTTGAGCTAATTCCCTTCTTTACTTTACAGGTGACCCACCTAATATAAACCCTTGCAGCCCACAGACAGAAGGAAGGGACAACCCAGAGCACTCAAACTGAATCGGCACACTTAGTAGTTTCTTTTGTATTGTGGGCTTATTCTGTAAATTATGGGGACAATGTCTACCACTCCATGAATCATGAAATAAACAAGAAGACGCATATCTGACATTTAGGTGGTGGATCGATAGCCAGTTAAAGGGAGTACTTGTAGACTTGACTTTTTTAAATACTGCTGACGGTCACTGGTAGTTTATAGACATTCTTGGCTCGCAACAGCAGCTGTAAGCTTCACGACTGAGACACGGTTTCACACAGTCGCCACAGAGCAACTGATCATTTCAGAAAAGCCTTTAGCTGAATCCGAACTGTTCAATCAGTCTATCTTGGATTGCCTACAATAAACTGATATCTGATATTTGAACTAGTACATGCTGTGATTAGTGTTTTTTCTGTTAGCTTAATGACAGCATTGCTTAACAATAGAGGATAACTTACTCTGGATAATTAACTGTGTGAATGTCGAGCATATCAAGTTATACCAACAAGTTCTTGGCATTATTAACAGCTTGCTGGCAGATAACTGGGACTGGAGTTTATGAATTAAACTCATGGTAAAACCTGCAGTTTTAGGAAACAAAAACAACTTCAGAGGGATTCTAAAACAACCTTCAGTCAGACATTTATTGATTTTCTCTTAGCATATAATATATATATATGTTTGTTGGATTATTATTTTACATCTATTTAAATTCACTGATGCATTTGTTAACTTTCACAAAACACAATAAGTTCACATCAGTCATGATGAGCTGAAACCCAGGATTTGTTCCAATAAGCAAAACAGAGTCACGTTAACGTCATTCTTCAACACGAACAGTCTCAGAGTCATCTGCTGAAATGCTCTCTGGTGCTCTTTCTGCCGGGGCTTTGTCCGACCATGCCGTGTTGTTGAGCAGAACTGTTTTCAGGCGGCGTGTCCTCCCAGTCGTTTACAGCCTCCAGTAAGGTGGCTTCGTCCATGTCGTCGTCCGCAGTGAAAGAGCTCTGGAACATCTCCATGATGCTCCTCTGCTTAGGGTCCTGAGCAGATCCAATTCATTAGGTTCACCACTGAATCCACAGACACCATTTTTGATCGAGCTCGCTAGGTCAGCTCTGTGTGAATGCTACTTAAAAACTGAACAGGCTAATAAATGTGTTTGTATACAGATGCAGAAGCTTACCTTACAGTGGAAGCTGGCGTTCACAGCTTTGTCGGAGAGGTTTGACTCAGACAGGCCCACTTGCTCCAAGATATTCATTTTTTCCTGGATCATTGGCCTGGATCAATAAAAGAGATACATTATAATAACAGAGCAGATACATTTCAACTCACTGCTTGTCACATTATCAGAGAACCCACATTAACTTTACCCTCTACTGTTTCAGTAGTGGAAGACTGATGAATTCGGGAGGAAAAGTGACTGCAGTTTGATTGTCGTTGTTTTTGGGTCATACTGCCCACTGATTGACACATACCACAGGTGATCATCAGCGGTTCCCTTTGCAACCAGGTAGTGAATGTTCACATTGCTGGTTTGTCCAATACGGTGCACCCTGTCCTCCGCCTGAACCAGAACCTGCAGGGAAAAAAGCATCGCCAAAAAGAGCATTTGAGTTTTCTTAGTATCACCAAATGTTTCCTGCGTGCTCTGTTTTGAGGAAAAATGTAATATGATCTTTGTTACTGTGGGGTTAACGTAAACACTACTGTGCTTGCTCAATGGGCCCATGACTGCGGAAGATCCTGGTAATTTTATACGAAGAAAGTCAAACTTTTTTACTTTTTTTTTTGTATCTAGTTCTCTTTAGACATTCATGATATGGACACGGACATCAGGTTCATCTTTAGGTCTCTCCCAACCGCTGAGAAAAATATCTGTCTCTTTAGCTGCTACATGCTTTACTTTCTTCACCAGCCACTCAGTAATCTTCTCCGTCTAGCATTTGGTGTTGGCAGATACGTTGGCACACAGTAAATATATGGGTCTAAAACCAAAGGTGAGCTAAAAGAAGCTAAAATATGGGTTGGGCTGGAGACAAAATGGAGAGTCCAAAAGGAAAACACTCCAGTCCCAATAAGTACACAGTATTCTGTAGTAATAACTTTCCCTTTCTTACTCCGGGGTTCCAGAAAAGCTCAGCGAAGATCACCAGGTCAGCAGCGTGCAGGGTGAGACCCATGTTAGCTGCGGTGATGGACAGCACAGCCACACAGGTATTGGTCGAGAACTGGAACTTCTCACACAGCTGCTGTCGTTCAGCTGAAGCAGTGGACCCGTCAATACGGATGAAAGGGACGTTCTGGAGGAGAAATTAAAAAAGGTCAGAATGGGTTTAGGTAGCTGACCAATGCAAATCAACAAACCAAGTTTAACAACCTTTCCTTGATAGTCATAGTAGTAGTAGTCGTAGTAGTCGTAGTAGTAGTCGTAGTAGTAGTAGTCGTAGTAGTAGTAGTAGTCGTAGTAGTAGTAGTCGTAGTCGTAGTAGTCGTAGTAGTAGTAGTCGTAGTCGTAGTAGTAGTAGTCGTAGTAGTAGTAGTAGTCGTAGTAGTAGTAGTCGTAGTCGTAGTAGTAGTAGTCGTAGTAGTAGTAGTAGTCGTAGTCGTAGTAGTCGTAGTCGTAGTCGTCGTAGTAGTAGTAGTAGTAGTCGTAGTAGTAGTAGTCGTAGTAGTAGTAGTAGTCGTAGTAGTAGTAGTCGTAGTCGTAGTAGTCGTAGTAGTAGTAGTCGTAGTCGTAGTAGTCGTAGTCGTAGTCGTCGTAGTAGTAGTAGTAGTCGTCGTAGTCGTAGTTGTAGTAGTAGTAGTCGTAGTAGTAGTAGTCGTAGTCGTAGTAGTCGTAGTAGTAGTCGTAGTAGTAGTAGTAGTAGTAGTAGTAGTCGTAGTAGTAGTAGTCGTAGTAGTCGTAGTCGTCGTAGTCGTAGTAGTCGTAGTAGTAGTCGTAGTAGTAGTCGTAGTCGTCGTAGTAGTAGTCGTAGTAGTAGTAGTAGTAGTAGTAGTCGTAGTAGTAGTAGTAGTCGTAGTAGTAGTAGTAGTCATAGTAGTAGTAGTTGTAGTAAGCTCATATGTGCTGCCCACACTTGTTCCCTGCAGCCTGGTTGAAAAGTGAAGATGCACTCTTTTGTGCAGTCTACTCACCTTTTTTAACAGTTCTGTGGTGATGTGGTCCAGGACCAACTTATGATGGGCGAACACTAGAAACTTCTCCCTCCCACACTCCACCATGTCTGTGATGTACTCCCTGGCAGAGGCAGAAACAACATAGCTCTCAAAGAAAGCAGGGAAATATTCACTTCTCATGTGTATTTATTAAAACTCTTCAAGTTATCTCAAATCCAGTGCCATCACAATGGCCTGACAAAAGGTTTGGATTCATTTCACATTTTAATCTCGGTGCTCATCACATCTAAGCTGATTTGACTTCCTGATCTCCGACTATTAGAGGGTCTTTGTACTTACATAATGGCTTGTAGCTTGGCTTCAGCTGTGTGGTTATAAAAGCCGAGCAGGGCGTCCTTCTCTTCCCTTTTCTGAGAAAGAGATAAGGAATAGCACAAGATAAGAACAGACAGGAAATTCTGATTGATGATTTGATAAGACTGCCATTACTCAGAGGAGCAGTGGTAAAATGAACAATCCCGCTAAGCCACTCACTCTCATCACAGTGTGAAATAGGACTTGCTGGAGTATTCTAGGTCAGCTTAAAAGCACTTGCGTGTGTTTTTAGCCTGAAAAGACTCCCTCGTCTGACGTAACTTTATTGTGCTAAACAAGGGTTTAAAATGGTATTTTAACAATGATGCCTTTCTAATCACAGAAACTCCATTTGAAGTAGAACATACTGTTGTATTTTGTCTAATGGATACATTTAATTTAAAAGCTTTGGGTAATTAATGATTCAATGGTCAGAATAACAACTTTAACATTGTCCTTTTCTGTTATCTATGCAACAGAAACCAAGTTATTATTTCTTCCAATTTGACCACTTTTGGAAAGATTGACTCGTTTGCATTCATTCCTAAAACAGGAAGGTTGTGAAGTCCCGCAGAGCCGGATTTCTTTAGGTTTGTGAATACTTCTATTTCAAAAACTACGAATTCTGTGACTTTTCCAGTTTTTCCTGGGACTGCGGGACGCATTTGTAACTTACATTGCGGTGTCCACTGGCCAACTGATTGGCAGCAGCTGACAGAGCAGCCTTTATGCGGGTGTTGACACCATCTATGGTCACGTTGACAACCTTGCGTTGTTTAGCAGGAAGCTGGGAGAGAACGTCGCACTTGAGGCGGCGCAACATCAGACACTCGTCCAGCAACAGCCTCAACTCCCCGAGGTTAGATGAGCCAGAGTAGTCCCACCCCCAAGTCGTCTAGAGAGGAGGCGGACAGAGAAGGATATCAAGAAAAGAATAGAGGATGGTGGGAAGAAAGAATGGAGACAAAGATATGGAGGTCAATTTGACAGAAAAACCTCAAGAGCAGGTAATCAGATCCTGAGAGTGTCCAATGTCATGGTTCTTTTTGACCAAAGGTAGAGATTAGTTTTAATGCAAGTCAATCTAGAGACTAACTGAAAGACTGAAAAGCTCAGACTTCAGTTAGCTAGAGCTGGATATGTGACTTCCATGGTGGGAAACAAATTGAAATTTACAGAGCAGAGAAAAATCTCCACAATCTTCAAAATGAGTCATCACGACCAAATTAGGGATGCAATTGGCCTTCAAATCATGTAGCCTGTTCCCCTACTTGAACCCACTGAAATTAATTAGGAGATTAAGTGGCAAGAGTGGAGCAACAAAAGGAGAAAGAGTGGAGACAAAGAAAAAAAAAAAAATCACAGTAGAGGAATCCGCTGGCACCTAAAAAGCAAGACATGAACCCCAAGTTGCTCTTACATGCGATTTCATGTATGTACCTGATGTAAGTATGTGAGGCAGATAAAGTGAGTAAGTGAGGCGGATAAATACATATTCACTAATCCCACACCAGCAGCCTTCTACGTTCTCTGAGGTGTATAAGAATTACAGCCAACTGCAGCTCAACGGTATTAGGCATCACGCTTGAACAAACGAGGCTTAAAGTACCTGTGTGGCACCGCAGTAGCGCATCCCAAAGTCATGGAAGCGAGGGAAGAGTGTCGGTCTGACAGCCAGAATCTGGGTGTAGAGCTCAGAGGGTCTGGACATGGCAGGGGTCCCAGACAGAAGGAGCACTCGCTTTGCTGCCTGAGGAAAGAAAAACAACTCTGATCAGATTACTGCTGAGGGAGTCTAGCTGACAAGGCAAGAAATCAAACCCAACAATGAGCCAAATGCTGCAATGTTATGGCTTCAGCTGGTTTGTGGATCTACGTTACAGGTAAATATACACATACACTACATATGCAAAACAGTGATTCATCTCTAATACAGTGACATAGGGAAAACCTCTCCTTAGGAACATGTAGGAGATGTATAATAAGCCTAAAAAAGAATATTCATCTGATGGAAGAAATCCCAGATCTGGTTTCCCATGAAACTCTAATCAATTGTTCAACTGGCCCAAGGTTTGTAAATCTGGGTCTCATTCCAAGAGTTTTAGTGAATTGTCCAGATAGTTTAACTTGCAAAACCTGGAGCCTCAAATCTTATGTGGGGTCTAAAGTAAAGGAACCTGTTCCAGGTTTGACCCAGCAAAGTTACAGCTCGATACCAAAGTAAATCTCCTTCTTTGAACAGATTGGGTTAGGTATTCTTTGATCTGCTGCTTTGGATTATTTGAGATAGTCAAAGCTGAATGAATGGTAAACATCACTAACAAGTAAAAAATATAACCTCTTTGGTAAAAAATAATCAAAAACATGAAATGAAAGAGAGAAGAAGAAGAATAAGCACCTTTAGCAAAGGCAAGGCTGCTTTACAACGAGCAGTCTTAATGTTCTTCATAAAGTGACACTCATCCTGCACAGAACGACAAAATCATATATTTGGTTAACAACATACAGACGTTGCTTTTAAGGAGAAAACATAAAAAATAAAAACACATAACTAACAAGCATAATTGAACTGGAAACCATTTCTAACTACTGCACAGTTCACTCCCAGAGCTAACCATGATGAGGACATTGAAGGGATGTCCGAGCTGCAGCTTGTCCATCCTGCTCAGCAGGTCGTAGCTGATGATGTTGACCAAACCAGACCGCAGATCGTCTTTGGCCTTCACCACCACGTTGATGCTGTCAGGACTCAGGGAGGGGAGCCAGCGTCTGAAGGCCTACAGGCAAAAATAATTACTCATGTAAGAGAAGCAGACGGAAGCAAAAGTCCTCAGAATAACAGCGGTGGCTTTCAGGCTGTACTTTTTCCCTACCACCGGGAATAAGTCAGACTCTGAAATTAGTAATGAGCACTATAGAAACATTCAATTAGAATTGTGTTACTCACAGCTGGTTTGAATGTGACTAATTGCTAACAATTCATTTTAACTGCCGTAACAGCGTTCCCATTTAGAAACAGCCAATCATGTAGTGAAGAAAAATGTCCCCTGTGGCCCAAATGTTTCTGACAGTTCCCTTACTTGCTCTCCATTCGCCTGTCAACCTGGCTTAAACTCACTAAGTTAGAGCTCCCATGTTTTTCAGTAGTTTTGGCCAAATGCACAAGAAGAACAATCCAACCCAGATAGAGTAACTGCCCTTTAATAAGTCAACATCCTGTGACTAAACCCTCCATGGCGATTCCAACTCTTGATTTGGAGACTGTGTTTGATCCAAGATATCTATTTAGAGAGCAGACTGTCTTGTCTTGTCAATAGACAGAAGAACAAGTAAAGCTCCTCTGAAATAGTGCCGCTAGTGCAGCCTGGTAATGCTGCTGCGAGTTAAGCAGAGAATAGATGCTGCAGAAAAAGAGACACCTGACATTACATTAGAAAGTACTGAAATTGCAGAGGGAAAGTGGGGACAAAGAGAGGCTAACATTTCATTGATGCAAGCGCATAAGCGATGAGAATGCATCAGGCTGCGCTTTTGTCAAAGCAGAGAAGAATAATATACTAAAGAGGCTGTCCGCTGTGCAGGCCCATATTGTCACCATTAAATGGAAACAAAGTGATAAACTCTAACACTTACTGATTAATGAGCAATTGTTCTTTTAGAACACACTCTGCAGAAGGTATTTTGTTTACAAGGTATTTTGTTTACCTCGGCCCAGGTGAATCGTACAGAGGAGGGAGCCACCACTAGCAAGGGCCAGTCACTCCTGTAGTAGGCTGCAATACAGATGGCCTGCACAGTCTTTCCCAGGCCCATGTCATCAGCCAGGAGCAGGCGGCCTTGTTTAGACACTGCAAAACTATAGGGACACAGAAATGCTATAAATAAAAAGCTACAGACGGACAGAGAGCGGAAGTCATACTGTTCCAACCCTTCAAATCTGCAAACGTGAAGTTACAGAGGAATGGCACAGAAATATTGGCTTATTATGAAAACTCTCTCTTCATTTGAACAAGACTGAGCAAATTATAGATGAATAGCTGTCTCCTGGTATTGAGTTATTGGCTACACCATGCAGAAAGAGCACTAATGCCTTTCCAAAGACACCTACTTGACTCCGTGCCTCTGGAACGGCATGAGGCTGCAGGTGAGCAACGGGTCGATGCTGGAGAGGTCTGCCTCAGGGACGTCTAAAGACCTGGCTTCAGTCCCGTCAAACCTGGCAGAGAAAGCCTGGACGATTGCCCTGGGCAGAGGCTCCACCTCCACTGCTGCTATCCCACTGAGGAGATCCACTGGGTGTGGAAAACAGCACGGTCAGACAAGATGGCAAATGTAACGGACACAAACAGAACCACAGAGAGAGAGCAGCTAAATAAAGCAAACACTGTTACTCACAAAGTCTCTTGTAATCCCCCAGTGAAAAGCTCCACTTTCTTGCTTTCATGTCTGCCACACAACAATAAAAACAACACAACGTACTGGATCAGAAGATGTAAAATGCAAATACAACATGATAAAAGATTGCATCATTTCACTGTTACCATAGCTCTTTGTTGGCATCTGCTTGAATGCCGCGATGACATCGACATTGTAACCGATGTCAATCTCAAACTTTGTCGGAGACACCATGATGCATTGGCCCTGCAGAATGGCTCCAGCTTTCTTCCAGCCGTTACAAAGCTTCAGCAGCGCCCCGAGTGCCGCACCATCGCAAGCTCGGCTGGTGGCTTCTGCGACATCCACGGCTTCCGTTCCCTCCAGAGGCCTCAGAGACACGGAGGCCATAGCAGCCGCTTCCTTCACTGCAACACAGGGTAAAGACAGAGGAGATGCTGCCGCAGCCCAAAGAAGACCAATACTCTGCCATGCTTTTAATTTAGGCTGCTTCTGCGAAAAATATTATTTCCCCGATGTTCATACTCAGCTGTTGATAGTCCTCCAGACTGAAGTTCCACATCTTCGTAGCAGGGTCTAAGGCAGAACAGAAAACGTCATTATTCTAAAAAGCAGTGCAGACATTGAGATGAACATACATAACCAGATATATGGTACATAATCACTACTACAGTTTGGAATTTTGTATTCCTATTTTTCTTTAAATTGATACTGATTAGGATGAACGGTGTGTGTTTCTGGCTTCTTCTACAGGGGAGAGCGCTGAAGGTTTGGCCAGATGTTAGCACTTTGTATTATTATTTACAGCTGTGAGTTCAGTCAGTCTTTGCAGGTTGTCCTGATTATGGGCAAAGACGCAATCAGGCACTACAGGTATTATTTGAAAATTGCCATACCTGCTGCTACGGAACACAATACAATAAGTCAGTGCTTAAAAAAAACAATGGAGGTTTGATACACAGAGCTAATTGCCGCATGATGGTGCATAAACTACATTGTCTATTGAAGGTTTGTGTACTTTGGTATGAGGCATATACGTGATGAAACCCAATCAGCTTTGAGAAAATGAATGTTGACAGTTTTTGCTGTCCTGTCTGTCTTGAATATTGTTCTGACTGTATGATTTTGTCCAAGCATCTGTACATTCCTATACTACTTCTAAAAGTGTACCGACACTGAAAGGGCTAATGGTTAATTGATGCTGTTGTGTTCCACTGGCACAAAATGTATTTGTGGGTCTGCAAAACAGCACTAGCAGATACTTACCATAGTTCTTAGAGGGGATGGATTTGAAAACAGCAATCAACCCTGCGTGGTAGCTCACTTCTACTCTGAAGCGGCCCTCGGTGTGATGTACACATTTTCCCCTTACAGAGATGGCAGGCTTTTTAGCGGGTACGGCATTCAAAGTTGACGAACTGGAGGGAAGCTGTGCCACAGAACTTTGGGCAGGTTTACTAGTTTGCTTGTAGAATGAACCCACTGCACCACCAGAGCTATTGGAGGTGACGTTAGGTTTAGGATGAGCTGGCTTCGCACCAAAGCTTCCTCCGATAGACAAAACAGGACTGCTCACATGTTGACTTCTTGCCTGAGGAAGTGGGTCAATGACTTGTATCTACAAGTAAAGACAGCACAATGAATTACTGCAAGTTATTCCTCCTCCTCAAAACAATACATGATTGATTACTACAACACAAATCTCACCTGTCTTTTAGAAGCAGTACTCTGGTTGCTAGTGCTAGATAGCTGCTGATGCTTTTGGTTCTGCTTATAGTTATTGAAGCTCGTCGAGTCTTTTTTAAAGGGTGGAACAAACCGTTCTGGTGCAGAAGCTGAGCTGAGTGTTTCTGGGTGTCTGTGATGAGCCAGCGTAGCATGATCCGAGGCACCGCTCTGTTTAGAGGGCTGTACCTGCACCGAAGTACTGCTGAAGCCTACTGACGTGTTTGTACTGCTGCTGATGGTGTGTCCAAGTCTTTGAGCTCTTCTCTCTAAAGCCCTTTGCCGGTTTTCCTCAATCTTTCGTTGCTGCTCTGCAGTCAGCTGATTTGACATGATGATCGACTTTTGCTGAAGCTAATGTTAAAAGTTCGCAAACATGTACGGAAGCCTCCTAAAGGTTTAAGCTAACGTTGCTAGCATGGGCGGCGGTGTTGACAGTAACACTTAGCAACATAAGTAACGTATCAATAATATCCACAGCGGTTTTAAAACATACGTGAGCATTAATTTGTGGGCGAGAAGATGGCCAATCGGGGGATCAAAAGACGGCAAAACGTTGCAAAGATTAAACGAACGAAGCAGGGCGAAACATGACTTAAGCTAACATGACTTGAACGTTTGGAAACTGGTTCAGTATCTGCCGCGCAGGAAGTGACGTAGAAAAACAAGCGGACACGTGGAGATGGCGGTTGCTTGGTGATGTAGAGAGATAGCAAAATCACAGCTGTCACAATAAAAGTATTTAATAATAACTTGAAATTATATTTTGTTGTGTTGAAAAGAAATGTACGTAACCTGGGGAGGTATATTTGATATGCTGGCTCTAAAGAAAAATAATTACTATTTTACTATTACTATTACTACCTTTTGAATAATCAGGTTTGCTTGTAAATGCTTACTCCATGGCCACTCAGTCATTTTGACTAATTTTATATATGATAGATTTTACTAAACAATATATGAAGTAGTCGAAATATGTATCGACTTTTACTTTTAAGAATTTAAGTGTTTCACTTTGATCGTGTGATTTGGTTTCATTGTCTTTTTTATATTGATGAAAATGTCGTGCCTAGCCTTCAATTTCAAATGTTTCCCCCTTAGATATGTGTTTTATTTTTATTGTATTATCTCTTTATTTTAATCCTATTTTCAACCTTGTTGATATTTGTGTTGAGCAAAATGACACATGTAGCCGAGCAGCTGCTATGAATAATTTGTGTTTGCCATGTGTTGATTGAATTGTTTATGAATAATTTGGGTCCAGCTTATTTTTCTGCTCTCTGATGATGAAAGGAAGTAAACACCACCTTTTTTTAACAAAAAAAAAACAACCTTACCTTTAACTATCTCCTTCTATAATGATGGATGTCTTGGCTTTGTTAACCATTTCCCTGTGCATTTGTCTCAGTTGTGTGAGTTGGCTGCTTGCATCACTGTGCGGTGGTGACGTGTGGCGTCTGGGAGCTGTCCCAGGAATCATGGTGCTGAAAATGCAGCACCAATTCAGCAGCCAATGATCACAGGAGAATCCGGGGCTACGGATGCTTTCACCCGGAGCAGGACAGTCCGACAATCGTGTTGGATTTTAACGGAGGGATTTCCACATCGGCTTGTTCCTCGGACATGGAGATTCGGTAATTTGGGATGTAAGATTCACGCAGACTTGTCAGCGACCTGCAGTCTGGCAGGAGATTTATGAAGAAGAAAAAACAGAAACTGTGAGTCGTATATAGCATTTCGGGGTAGCTCGCCAGGTAAGACAGATTTTGCTTCGTGGCACGCCGTCGATTGACTTGATTTGCTTTGAAAGCCCAAGACATCGACTGCAATCTGAGCTCTGATGATTTAAAAATATTTCGATGTTGTTGTAAAAGCCTATTTAAATTGTAAAGAACGAGCGCTGACATTTTGTTAGTCTGTATCAGTCCTTTGTACCAAAGGCAGATTTGCTTTGTGCACTCGTGAATCTGGAGGGAGAAGCCTGTCTAGATAGTTTATGTTGTGCAGAGCAGACAGACAATTAACTGAGTGGCCATAGCTGTATTACTTTAATGCACATTCCTATCAATCTAACATGTGGCTTTCCTCTTCTTTTTTTTAGCGGTTTCATTTATTGAACTTAATGGCTTCAGACACTTGTTTGCATCGATGGGATTTATTTGCCTTTTGGATTTACATTCTTTTAGCAAGACAATAAAATACTTTAAATTAGAATATAGGAATATCAAAATAGAAAACTAAAAAGGTTGCTTTAAACCCCAACAAACACGCATCCCCACTGTCCATTTCACGACATATGAAGACGTGTTGTCTTCCAGCACCTTCGCATGGTGCTGTGAGTTTTTGGCCAGATACAGCCTGATCCTGCGCAGCCAGGGCATGCTGAAGAGCCGCTGTTGCGTCCTGCTCGGTGACCTGAGGGTGCTCCTTCTCGGGCCACCGACACCGCCGACACCGCTGCCTCCGCTGACCCCCATGAGCGTCCAAGGTACGGAAAGCCATGAAACAGGCGTCGCCGTCCCCGACAACAACAACACGTTAACGCGTAGCCACCAGCACGCAGGGGACCGGATTGCCCCACCTGCAGCAGGGGCCACCGGGACATCGGCTGGAGAGCGACCGTGCTGGGTTGACGCTGCGGAGCTATCGGCGGCCCTGCGCGGCTGCAGCAGCCCTTCCGACGACTGCTCAAAGGGCAAACTGGAGGAGAGATTCTCCCTCACCAGCTTCACCGAAAGCGGCTTCAGGACTCCCTTGTGCAGGATCTGCTTCCAGGGACCGGAATACGTAAGTCAAAGCATGTTTCCCTATAAATGTTCAATGCTTAAAATAAGATATTTATGCCATGTAATGTCCATCTGATCCATGAAATGGTTGATTTTTAACACAACTTCTGTCTAAAATCTGAATGAAATCTGTTGGCGTTTTGTTTTGTTTGAATTGGAATCTCTCAACTCGCTCCCCAAGGAGTATGTATAGGCCAGACCAGGTGATGGGAATGTTTACCATTTAAATCCAAAAACCATGCCTTCCTGGCAGAGCCTCTTCATTAGGGTGCACTGGTCAAACTTTTTTTCAAAGTGAGAAAACCCACTCCCTGTGTCTTATTAAGGCATCCACACAGCTGAGAGACCTCTCAGCTGGCATCCCACTGCATCCTGCACTTGTCCTTTTTTTGCCTGGCTTGAAAAGGCAGCTATAGCAGTGGGAGGATAATGAAAGACCTTGGCCCCATGGTTGACAAGTATGAAGAATACACAGAGATTCAGTACCAACTCATTACAGCCAAACACTGTGAATTCGTATCTAAGCATTACATGCATGAAAAAATCGAATAATACCTCTCACTCTGCCGCTCACACGCACCACCTGGAAACAGCAACAAAACAGAAGGGATGAGCCTTCACACTGCGCGCCTCCATCTATGGGGCCATATTGATGATAATGTCACACTACATCAATCGGGAGAGGAAAAATCTGAAAGAAGATGGCTGAGGTGTGCCACAATAAATATTATTAAATGATATCAGAGAAGCAAGCACTTGGCAATTGGCTGACACATTCGTTACAGTGTTTGGCAGAGCCTTTGAGACCACATTGACGAATATGTCACACCTCACCAATTGGTAATGGAGGTCGGGGAGTAAAAAGTGTAAAGCATGATAACTGAGGTGTAGAACATAATTTATTATCCGGCAGTCTGTGCTCATGTTGCTTTTCCTTCATCCAAGCATCAGTTTTACTCTATCATTTCACGGCCATTGCACTGTGTATGGTCTATATACATTCTCAATGTTTCATCAACTAATTACTCCAACAGCGATTCTGTGCATCGTTCCACCCCTGAGCACAGACGTTGTAATTATTACTGACATGGGGTCTACTTGTGAGATTGGAAGACAATGTCTCATCGTTGTAATTCTTTTTTTCCAAAACTTCAGATAATCAGCGACACTCTGCAGTGCATACAAAGTACCGCTTTCGTAATTTGCAGTGTTTCCCTCCTCCAACTCATCTCATCGATGCTTCCTTGAGACATTGCAGCGAGTCAATAGCACTTGATTTCATGCCATCTTTTCATTATGCAATTTCTTATCTATCACCGGCCTTCCCTCTCTTGTCATCTCCGCTGTCGGTTTGGGTGAAGTCCAGATATGGATCTGCTGAGGTGTAAATGGGTACAAAAAGCACGACTCTCCATTTGAAAAGAGAGATAAGTTGACTGTCTGCGTGTCACTGTGTGATACAGGCAGTGGATAACATTAGTTATCCCCTGTTCTCCCTTAGCCTCCGGTATGTCATATAGACAGAGGCAGCCATTATCTGATCTGACAATCCACCTCAAAAACATTTCCACCCCCAAGGCTGAGGTACTCAAGACAGACCAAAGAAGGGAGCGAGAGACATTGCTCTCCTCAAGCATCGCACTGGAAAAGGGCCTTGAGTGTCTGACGGAGGAAACCATTGAAAAATGATTGTACACTGATTGATGTACACTGACACCAAATGATGTAATAAGTCTGTGTAATCGAATTTCTGTCGGTGTTTTTGGTGCCATTTTCTTTGAGGTGCCCTTTGTGATTCACAACCAAAGTCCTTCTGTTTTTAAAAGAGGAAAGGTTTCTTTCTAAATCTTCCTTAATACAATACTTAACACAATACTGGCATGCCCATTGAAAGGTATTGGTATATCCTACTATTTCCCAATAATTCAGTGAGGAAACACTGTACGAAGAAACACAAATTGGGAATCTGATACTAAAAGACTTCAGCTTTGGATAATATCCCCTTGATAGCACCGAAAAAACACTGTGGATGTTGTCCCCCATCACCTACAATAGAGTCACACAATGAAGCGATATGTTCAGGGTGGAGGAATGATTACAGAGACCAGTAACTTTTTCAGCGATCATTTAAGCCAGACTGCTTCTGATAAATTACATTCACAGACACACACAATAGGTTGTTCATGTATTATTTCAGCTAACCTGAGACATTTTTCTATTTTCTATTAAAGCTATTTAGCTAAAGGTCAGTGACAGGTTTTATACGGGGCACCGGCTTGCCTTCATAGAGTGCTTGCTTTATTCAAGCCTGTGCATTCAGACTTGATCTTGACCCTCAAATAATAAGCAATGTCTCTGCTATAGCTCTTCAGATCATAGTACCATAGTTCAGGTAGCCATGTAGTGCACAAACTTATACAAATAATATTTCAAAAGTAATTTACAAAGAAAAGTAATGAAATATATCAGTGTCTGGGGAATACTTTATTCCTGAATTATCATGGACTATTACATTGAAGTGCCCTTTGGGGCCAATGCTTCTACTGTCCTTACTTGAGCTGCATGTTGAGAATATGCCCCTGCTGCTTAGCAAAAATGTCGTCTTTCCCTCCTAAATCATCCCACAGATAATGCACTTGCACAGTGTGCTTGTCCGAGACACCATAAGAAGCCTTGAGGGGTCAAGTTAGCATCATTTTTTGTACATGGCCCCACAGTTCAGAGGCATTATGCCTCTGTACTCCATCATATGAACATAGGAAATGTCCTCTTCCATTTGTTGGCAATGGGTTATAAACAAGTTACACAAGCACGCACCACAACATATTTTATCCTTGCTGAAGTCTATTCTATAGACAGGAGCTGTGAATTCATGAACTTTAATTATGAATCATGGTTGTTCTTTTATTCAATTACCTTTAACGGGCCATTAGCTGTAAACAATGAGTGGTACGTCCCCCATCGTTTGTTTTACGAGACATAACAGGTAAATATGCGTAAATGTCAAATGATGTGACATTTAATTTTTCAGTTATTATTTTCCCTCTAACTTGTTGAATGTGGTTAAAATGTGCATGTTAGGCAGTTTTTTAAATGACTGCAGTATTGTCGGTACTTATTAAAGTTCATGCTTGTGGACTGAATGTCATTGGAAGCTAGTTTATTATACCACAATTTCCTTTCACCCGCTGTAGAGTTTATGGAGTTCACTTGCATTGATTCCAGACCCTACAGAAATGTGAATAGCCATCTCAAATGTAGTTTCATACGTTGGGAGTGCGTCCAATTTTATAATGAGACAATGAGGTGCACTGAGGTGTTTTTAGGATCATGCGGCAGAGAGAAATGGAATAACACGGCCAAAGCTATCAGACCAATCATCTTTTTTTATACATTGTTCTATTGGGATTTCTTTTGAATGACCATTGGCTGTTTGATCAACAAAAGGACATTTAGTTATCACTTTCTGTATGTGTGGGCTGTATTGCCACATTTGTTATCAGTCTCTCTTGCTCTCTCTCCAGCCTCAGTTGTACTGGAGTGATCTAGGTTTCAGCTCTTGGCTGCAATCAGGCCAGTCACAGTGAGCGGTCTGAGTCCCACTGGACACGGCAGAAGTGTTCTAGTGCTCCTGCCAATACACTCCCACCCTGGCCATCTGTAGATGGGCCTTTTCTCCTCGAACTCCCTGATTTTCCCTCCCTTCTCCTCGACCAGGGTGCTGCTCCGTCTGTCAGAGATGTCAGCACAATAATGCCTCGGAGAAACAATTTTGAAACTCAGTGTTTTGCATTTTTTTCCTACAATCTCCATGCCATATTGATGGTAGACAGGGACTGGGGATATTTAAGATTGAATTAACAATACTGTGTCTTAGGAATTGAACGCCTCGGCGTAGAGAGGTGGAGAGCTTTCTCGCAGCAGAGGTGGTTGGCTAATTTATTTTTTCATTCACTACAGGCTTTTTGTTCAGTCCCATTAAGATTAACACATCTATACAAGAAGGTCCTGTTTTGAATTTAGTGGATCCAAAGTACTTTATAGGTCAGGACCTGAAAAGGGTGGCCAGCCTATATATTTTGGGTTATCATTCTATCCAATGTGACAAGACCAGTAATATATTTTAATGAGCTTGGGGCCCAGGGTGAGAGATTATAAATCTCACATCCTCTGCTGGCTGGATACGGCTTAAAAATAATGGCTGGTTCGGCTGAGCACATATTGCTGTTAAGTGAAAACTTTATGATACCAAATTTAGTAAAGTTCGTATTATCACTTTAGCTGATGGGTTTGGAGTTCTCAAGCCTGAGCACCTCTCCAGGAGTAAATTGATGATATGGCCGTGATCAAATGCTTCTTAAAAACAGATCTCTACTCCAGCTTCTGAGGTGCTGAAGTGAAGGTCTGGTTTTCTTTCAGCTACTCAAACTATCTCTTTAAGATCTAAGCTACTGCAGCCTAGAGTTTAACCACACTATATAAGCGTATAGTTAATCTGCCTTTCAGTGAAATCAGTCATATGTACCCAGACTGAACCAAGGAACTTGAAATGCCCTCAATTATACCAACATCCTGACGGACTCATTTCAAGATGACCAGTATGACAAGTCACCATATCTTTTACAATACATACATAAAACATACTCATACATACTAGATTGAAAGACAGCCAGACTCAAGCTTATACATTTTTTTTTTAAGAAAGATCATGTGCAGGCGGAGAAGGACGGCACTGAGAGCAGAAAGTGGAGGAAGGAAGAGTGATGGTGAAAATTAGGTGTTTTCACCATCACTACACTTTACATGTTACTATTTTAAACTACAGAAGAATATTTATGTATATGTGACAGCCACATTTAATTTAAGAGCTGCAGTAACAGTATACATTTATGGCAGTATTTGTGTAGCTTTGTTGGGGTTTGCTCTTTGATAAAAGCTTCTGTGACTAATTCTCCACTTTTCAACTGTACTATAATCAAGCATTTTGCCTGTCAGCTCAGTGTAAGGCAAAGCTTTCATTTCACACCTGAACTGGTGTTCTGCTACAACGTGACTGCACAGTGCTGTGTAATCTGAGGGTGTGTGTGTGTGTGTGTGTGTGTGTGTGTGTGTGTGTGTGTGTGTGTGTGTGTGCATGCTTGCCTGACTGTGCATGCAACGCTCTCAGAAAATCAATAAGCCAGCACAAAGAACTGCAAAAAATATATATTTATGTAGTTTAACCTGCAGTATACTGGGCGTTAAAAGGTTATCTGCGCGGAGTGAATACGGTGAGAAAACAAGGGATTATTAGGCGGTCAATGATTGCTTCAGGGAGATATTTCTCCTGAATCACAGAGCACTACTTGGGCCGTTGTTAGGGTCGAGTCCAGTATTATGAGGCGAAACGTTTATCAATGTTCTTGTTGTCGTCTGTGGCAATTCATTGCCTTCCATGTGCCTATGAGAACAGGACATTTCTTCATTTACATCACAGTGCTGCACAGGTAGCAAGGTTCACGTTTCACCATCAGCAACACCGATTGCCTGAACAAGATATCCACTGAAAGTATAAACATATATGCATGCATTTAAACGAGCTGAATTATGAAAAACTCAGGTCCTGGGTTGCTGGTATTGATTAGCTCTCTCCCATAGGGGGAGCTCCTGAGCCCATGTCGGTGCAGTGGGTCAGTACGCTGCACCCACCATCCCTGCCTCATCAAATGGATCAGCGAGAGAGGATCCTGGGCCTGTGAGCTCTGCTACTACAAATATCAGGTCATTGCCATCAGCACCAAGAACCCACTTCAGGTGAGCTGTAGGTGTAAAGGGCAGCACTGGAGACATTTAAAGGGAAAAGAGCTGGATCAGAAGTCAAGGTTTTATCACTGTGCATGAAAATATTGACAAATTGCAGGTTCTTGAAAATAGGAGGTCCTGACAGTCCAATGAAAAACTCAAAATGCTGAGTTCCAAAATGTCTGTTTTGCCATGACATTAAGAGAATTGTTGGGGTTCATGAGCATAGGGGTAGATAGCCCCAGAACCTTCCCCACTGGGGATCATTTGGATGCATTTTCGGTTTTCACATCAACATTTATTTGGGACAGAGCACCATTCTCAGGAATTACACTGTCTTGACTGAAGCTCTAGTAACGCTCTGATCATAAACCGAGGAATTCAACTAAAAAGGAACGTTTTTGAATCAAACAAGGTTTGCTTTCCCTCTGACTTCAAAGTCAGAAATATAGCAGGAGAGTCTCTCAGTTTTAGACTTTGGTGGTATGATATAGGGACTTCTGTGAGTGGACATAGAAGTGCTAAACAAATTGACAGATATAAATAATTCATATGTTGCATACACATATGTACCTGAACTTGAAGTGTGAATCTTTTAATTAATGCTTTTTAATCAGTGATTGTACCCATTGATTGTGTCTTTCTCTTGCTGTCACTTACTCTCAATGGATTTGTTCCTGTTTTTTGTCCCTAGTGTTTTCTAAGTACTCACTAAAGTTAAAAGAGAAATGTACTGGTCTGTGTCTTCCTGCAGTGGCAGGCCATCTCCTTGACAGTGATAGAGAAAGTGCAGATAGCAGCAGCCATCTTGGGCTCCCTGTTCCTGATGGCCAGTATCTCCTGGCTGGTGTGGTCGTCTTTCAGCCCGTCAGCCCGCTGGCAGCGACAAGATCTGCTATTCCAGATCTGCTACGGCATGTATGGCTTCATGGATATCGTCTGCATCGGTGAGGTGCTAGATTTGACGTTGGTTTATTACTTGTTTAGTACAATTTTAAACCTCATAATTCCTCTCTGAATTGATTTGTGCATTTTTAAGACAGAATGATATTTAATGTGTTCAGTGTGGTACATGATGCATTCAACAGGCAGAGCAAACATAATGTCAAAGGTTTTACGTAGAGTCACTCATTACTCCCGCCGACTGTGGCTGGAAAGATTTACATTATCGATAATCCATCTATACCACATACTCCATATCAATATCACGAGTCTTGTCATGGTTCACTGGTTTATATTTGAATTACACACATGATTGTTTGCCACTTTTATTAATACTATTCAGTATATTACAGTTACTATATTAAATGGGATGAAATGCTCATTCAAAACTGAATCAACACACAAATCTTCTGGATTTGTGTGGGTGTCCAGATTCAAACTTGTAGCATCCACTTTAAGCCCGCTGTCTTCCTCTTGGTGGTTTTTCCTGCTATGGCCATGGAATGAAACGCCCTACTCTGCGTCTAAAAGAAAACTCTTTACTGCCACTGCAGTAGACAGCAGGATAAGAGGAAGAGGAGATTGATTGTCTCCGGTTTGGTGGCGAGGATTGACTGTGGAGTCATTATCTCTGCACTTTAAAGAGATTAACTTGTCACCAGGCAGACACAAAGACCTGACTTTCACTTACCCACCAAGTTGGAGTGGGAGAGAAACAGAGCTGAAGAGCAGAGACAGGATTTGATCAATAAACTCTATAAATATAGAAAAGGTTGGGAATTATTATTATTCATTTTTAGAAGCGGTAACTTCTTACTTCTTACATCAGAGGACAACGTTCTACCATAACTGTAATAAAAGACCTTAAAAAACTCAAATCTGTTAGCTGTATGTGGTGATGCAGTTCTGTATACTGGCTGAAGTGGCAATGATTGTACAGAAGGTAATCAGCTCAGCTTAAGCAGGCAAAACATCCCATTCGTACAGTATTTCCCTCTATATTACTTTCAAATTGAAAAAAGCCGTAAAATGTCGGAGTCCAAGCAGCTCTTGTTGCACATAGATTTCAATTTTCCAGATACTGAGTTCAATGAACATAAATCAATAAGCAATTTTAAACTGCGATAAGATTTTATCGAACAACCCCAGAGAGCAGATGCATCATTTTTGCTAACCTAAATCCAAAAGTGGTGAGGATTGCTGTGTCGTAAGTTGTGCCATGTCTACAATTTTTCTTAAAAAGAATTTAAGATCGTATCTCTGGTTGTGGTGCAGTACTTTAAAGATAAGTTGTTTTGTTCTGCTATTCCCTCAGCTAATACTTTAACACAGTGAATCTACCACTGCAGAGATATATCTCACTTTGTGGGGTCATTGGGACTGCTGCCGGGCAGTGACATTGTCTAATTGATGCTCTGATCTCCACAGCACTAATTGTCCACGAGGGACCGTCTGTGTTTCGTATATTCCACCGCTGGCAGGCCGTGAACCAGCAGTGGAAGGTACTGAACTATAGTAAGTCTATGGACAATGATGACCGGAAGAACGGTACTGTGGACAAGACTCTGTCACAGCGCAGCCCAGGTTATCAGACTGGGGTAGGAGTGTCCACCTCCACCTCCTCACTGATGGTGGTGGCCTCGACAGCCGATGGCTCCACCTCTACAACCGTGGTGACGGCTGCAGGGGGACTGGGAACACATGTGGACCCCAACAGCGGCAACACAGTGCCAGACCAACACTGTCCCTACAACATCCTCCACCTCCTCAGCCACCTCAGGCAGCCAGAGGTCCGCAGCCAACCCAGCAATAGCACACGAGAGCTGGTCATGAGAGTCACTACAGTCTGAGGAGTCAGTTTGAGGCCTTATCTCACATGGAGGTGAACGATTTATGAACCAGCTGACAGTTCAAAAAAAGGTCTGAACTCAACTGCACTGGATTAATACCATGTTCTTGTTCGTTTCAAAATGCATCTCTGATGTCCTTACATGCATTGAATAAAAGTCAAAGTTGTTTGATTTGCACAATTGGTTGGAAATGTATTATTTTTTTATATTTGGGGAAAATAATATTTGTTAAAATGTGCATAGATGTTCAATGCATCTTTGCATGGTGAAGACAATCTAAGCTCAAAGGTCACCTATTGATTGAGCGCTTTCAACCGCATCTCAGGTGACACCTCGGCCGGCTCTGTTTGATTAATGAATGCTGGGTTGAAAACACCAAATCCTTCATAAGACGACTTTTGAGCTTAGATTCTCATCGCTGTTTCTTTTTGATCTGTCTGTATTACATAGCAATGGCCCAAAAAAAAGGTAGAAAGAACTTCCTCTAAATGCATTTTGACAATAGAAAACCTTCAAACCTTCTACACCATCGCAATAATCAGTGACAATTAAGGGATACCATCAGCATTTTCCTTATTTAATAAGTGCAGTAGTTCATGAGAAGATTATGAAAAAAAAAAAACATATCTCTGCATGTTAAATTGATGTACTGCAGCGTTTCTTTATTATCCAGATGCATTGCAGACATTGTGTTCCAGGGTCCAGGTTGACCACCTCAATAAGTAATAAAATATATGTGAAAAATAGAAGCAGAGATAGTTGGAGTTGCAGTTGCTGTATGTAAGCTGGGGAAATGTATAAAAGGGTTACAACAACTAAACTCAAGAGCTGGAGCAGTAAACAGGCAGCCTAAACTAATTCACAAACCTTTTTTTAGATTTTTACCTTCCTAAATCAATGCCTGTTTGATGGACTGTTTTGTACTTTTGTTCCCCGACACCATTATGTGATTTTGTTGAGTTTTGAGAATGCATTTGCTCTTTTCGGAACACAGTTGTGTGCCCTCTTTTCTCAAAGAGGTGCCTTTTACAGTATACCATCCATCCATACAACAATGGGATTAAAGTACACTAAGGACAGAGCATCAGCTACTTTGCTTAACTGCTTCTACCAGTATCTGCGCGCATGAAGACACGTTTCTGCTCCAAAGCAGTGGTGTCACTTGCGGTCCATTAGACCCATATTCATGTTCACATTTGGCTCACAAAGCTCATCTCTTGTCTCTCAGATTCAGATATGCTCTTTGATATTTCACCACAGCTCTTGTTTCATGTCCATGAAAGATCAGTTTAATCCCAGGGGAGACTAGATCTATAAAGCATGTTGTAGGAGGGAAAAAACACTGTTAAAAACATGCTCATAGCGGGGCGGACTTATTGATGTTACCCATTTTCTCCCCACAACTTCAACAGACTGACAGTCTGATGCTGTGCAGCGAAGACACTGTACATTACTCTACAGTCTCTCATTCGGATGCAGTCTCCTAAAAATCAAACAAATCTTTAGCTTAAAAATACATCTGATATGAATGAGGAGCTTAATGTCATGTAATTGTTTTTTTATTCCTGTAGGTTTCTATGCAAAGCAGCAGTACACTGTAACCTTGTCTTATCAATATAAGTGTTAACTTTATTGTAGGGAAACAAAGCATAATCATGAAATGCACTACCTGCTTTCTGTTTAGCCTTTAGTGTTTCTCCTAATTGATCTCCATGTTACCTGGTGGATGTGTTATCTTTTGCAGCTGCTGCTCCTCATCATAATCAAATGCCAGGAGTACAGTATCAGCAGAGAGTCAGGTATAGCACCATGATTTTCTGCTGAATTATTTAAGCCATGAAGTGCTGATATCAATGGGTGGGAGCTGCTGTATAGATCCAGCTTGCGAAGAGCAGGGAGGTTGCAGAGAGTTCATCATGATTCTGCTTGCCTCAATTCTCTTCACACCTTGTCTCTTTGAACTCACACGCACACACACGTAGCTTTGATGAAACTCAATAAACAACCAAATGCACAGGAATTAAGTCTTTCTGTCTCCAGCAGTTTAAATATTTAACTGTGCTCATTTGCACATAATGAGATCATAGCTATTGCATGCTTTGGAAATAACATACTCCATGTTAGAATGAATGTTGGAGCAGGGAGTATGAAGACACACTTGTAACTCTGTATTTTCAACTTTCTCTGTTTTTAAGGCCATCTTTTAAAAACAATTCACCAAACAATTCAAGGTGTGCATTCTATTTCCATTCTTCTCAGGTTTCATTTGATCAGTGGATCATCTCAATACTATTCCACGATTATAAATAATATTTGAATATAAAATGAGACAAAATATAAGCCAGAGCAGAACTACTGTTGCGGTTTGTAAATGTATATACATTTTTACTTGAGGCAAACATGAGAAAACGTAATTCATGAAACTCACCAATTCGATTTTTCTATCAAATGTGAAAGCTTTTAACATCTCTGCTGAGGCAAATAATTGAGGCCCTTTGCAGAGTCTGAGCATCTGAAATTCATACAAAGCAGTGACTTCAGACAGATTGTCTTCCTCCTGGTTACATTGTAATACAACCATAACCATTGTATAAGCATTGCTTTCATCTGCAGAAAATTGACCCAAAAATGATTTTTGCAGACTTTATACAATACAGAACCATTGAAAGTGGGTAAATTGCAGACAGCTAATGTGTTATTCAAGCGGAATCAGACGGGCAGAATACACCGCATTCACTCTCTGCTACTTCTCCTACCTTTGAAAATGAAAATGTGCAATTTCTGTTGAGGTGAGATGAAATGATTGTCATAAAGAGGCTAGGATCAGTGATAAGGCTGGGAGAAATTGCAGCCTTAACACTTATGGTCAGATTCTTCATCTTTTGAATCCATCCTTTTTCTATACAGACCTATACCTGTTCAGAGCCGGGGGCTATGCCTGAGGCAGAATCTTTTGAGTTAATTGTCACAGAAAAACAAACATCTGGGCAATTTAGAGGCTCTAGTTCAATGCATCTGCATGTTTTCAGACTGGGAGGAAACCAGCACGCACACAGGAAGAAACTCCAAACAGGAAGTCTACAGAGGAGATTCCCACCCACAACCTTCTTGGTGTGAGATGACAAGCCTAACCACAAGCCATCGGTAAATAAATAATCATTTAGTCGGAAACAACTTTTACGAGCGAGGAACCAATTGAAAAGATGTAAAACATTCTGTACTTCACTTGTCAAACAAAACATCCGTAAGATCAGAAATAGAAATGATTCTCAGTGACATGTTTGTGTAGCTTGTGTTCTCCCCCTGGTGGCCCATTGGTGAACTGCTCTCTCTGGCTACTTGGGAGTAAAAACAGCTTTATATTTACACTTAAGTGATTTACAGGTCTGGACCCAGGAAATTCTTAGTATGCTCTTTTAACATTTGCTACATACTTTGATGTGCAGTTGCAATCATACAATTCAAACTACAAGTAGCAATGTATTGTCTTGCTAAGAGTAATTTTACGTGACTAGTGGCATGTCTCTGCAAACAGTAGAGGCCATACTGCTCACTGTAATAGGTTTTGCTTGTCTCTGTGAAACCACGATACTATACAGTTTAGGCATCACTAGCGGTGGAAATGTACTCAAGAACGTCCTCCTTAAATACCCCAAGAGAAATTCAGAAATAAAAAATTCAGAAATTGATTCCCTCTCAATGACTCTCAACATGGCAACAGCTGAGTCAGCAGTTTGCAGATAACAGTGCCAACAGCGTTAACAGTGAAAAACAATGACGCAGCACTGACAAACCTAACAGGGTTGTTTACCTGATTGGGGATATGGAGGGTGGCACTGCCGCAACGACGCTGTCGTTCGGGTTCAGCTGTAACTGCCGTTTGAGCGCAATGCGGAGCAGCTGCCCTTAGCTAACCAGTGGGGCATGCTCACGTGCACGAACATGCACGAGCATGCACTAAAAGCACAGCATAGCAGCTCGTATTTTGCTGCTGTATTAATTTTCATGTATACTGCACCCTTAAAACAGTACTTTTACTTGTAATATGTTTGCTTTGTGTTTTGATTATGGACAGTCTTATACAATATAAAAATACAACATATCAGACTTTTTCAGGGATATAAAAAATGTATTCTTATCCCTAGGGGTGATATTGATATTGAAGTTTAAAAAAGGTGTTCATTGGTAAAACATATATGGGTTCCATAACTATGCCAAAAAGATAATGGCCTTTATTTGTTAAATATAGTCGTCATTGTTTTATTAATGTATAAGATATTTGAGTGCTCTGGTTTGAGGATGTCATCATTGTTCCTTATTCCTGCTCCTCGTGGTGCACAGCTGCTCTACCTGTAAATGTTAATCTGGATGCAGCAGGCATTAAAACGAGTGTTACCCGGGAGAAAGCAGCTCAGATTGCCTGCCTCTCTCTTAATCACTCACTTGCTACCTCAGCATCTCTTCAGATGCACCCCCACCCTACACACACACACACACACACACACACACACACACACACACACACACACACTATGGTTCTCTATAAACAGCAGCAGCCCTCTGTGAGCAGGTCAATAGCAGCACCACTGCATTTCTCTAGCTGAGCCACTGATGAGGAACTTCCTGAGCACGATGCCTTTGAATGTCGATAAACAGACCGCCTAGTGCACTAATGCATTCCTGCTGATTGTCACACTGTGTCAGAGTACAGTGTGTGACTTGATTAAAATACATCTCTAAAACTAGGGCGCACGCCCTAAATATCCAATCCTTGTAAACAACAAAGGTTTGCAGTGTCTGGGCAATTCTATTGAGCAAAATCTGGATCAGCTATACCATTATTTCCAGATTTGACAGGGCTCTAGTCAGTAATCCTGCTTGCTGTTTTCCACATCTTTTTATGTTTTTCAGTGTATTTTCTATATTTTCCTTTCTTTGTTTTGCCTTTGAAGGTGAAGATTTCACCATTCACTTGAGGATTTAGCTTCATCCATGAATGAATGTGCATGATGAATAAACTGAATAAACAGCATAGTTTATGTGAGGGTCAGGTCTATTCTCTATCCTTATATGCCCTTTTTTACAGTGATGTTGTAGGTCTGTTATTAAGTACCTCAGATTACATTTTAACCACAGCATATCTGTACTTGCTTACTAAAGTTAAATGAAGCATAAAGTTTCAATCATGGGGACCACTGAGTGACCGCGTCAAAGTCACTGCTGAGGTCTCTGCTCTTGATGAAAAAAATAAGGAGAATGTCATGGAGGCATGAAAAGACAGGCATGCCATTTATGATCATATATCTGCAGAGTCTGAAAGGAAAAATGTCCTTCAGGAGACAATGAAAAATTGATTTTATGTCTCATGGCAGTGAGAACGAAGCTCATGCTGCAGGGTCTCCAGTGCCATCAAAGTCACCTGTGTGTGTGTGTGTGTGTGTGTGTGTGTGTGTGTGTGTGTGTGTGTGTGTGTGTGTGTGTGTGTGTGTGTGTGTGTGTGTGTGTGTGTGTGTGTGTGTGTGTGTGAGAGTGTGTGTGTGTGTTTTATGGCAAAACACCTCGTGATGTTGTTATAAACCAACGCTCTGGTAAAAAATGATTGTAAAAAAACAGAAGGACATTCTTGTGTAACCAGAATAATAATTTAATCTGGATCTTAATTATTATGTTGTGGAACTATGTTACTGTCCCTTTACGTGAGGTCGACAGGTGGTCAGATAGCCGTTTTTTTTCCTCTGTACACAGAAGAATGCTAGGAGAGTCAATCTTATCCTTAATAAACGATCTTTGTTTCTCCATACACAGAGATCGATAGAAGTGATAATCCGTTTTTATTAGAGGATCTTTGTTTTTTTCCGTATGCGCTTTAGTATAGTAGAAGTGTGTATGGATGAGAGGATGGAAAAAAGATGAGTCAGATTCTGAGAGAATAAAGTCAACAACTTTATATTGAATGTTAGACGACGAGTCACTGAAGAGCTGCAGTTTCGCCTGGAGATTCTTAGAACGTTTGATATCCTGGTGAGTGAATTGAAGTTCAATGCTTTTACCGTTGCATGTTTGTTAACATGAATGCTCGACGATATTTAGGAATAAGTTTGTATGTAAGTTGTATTTTACGAAAAGAAAAAACCAGTCAGGATAAATCTGAAGAGGATAGGAAAAAAAAAACATTCATGAAGATGTAATGATTGTAATTGAATGCCTTGAGTTATGTATGTTCGCTAATTAGTTGTTATATTGTGTGTGATGTTTACAGCCATGCGGGTTGCAGGCCCAGTTGAGTAAATTTAGTAATGAACTATTGTCCTGCATATGTGCATAGACTGGGTTTTTTTTGTATCGCTTCTTCGCTGGAACCGGAGGTGTCGTCCATCCACCGTCCTGCCTGTCACCACTCTCTCCAATCATCTTACCATCTACCTTCACCTGAGGGAATCTCCATCTCAATCGGACATCACAGTTCACCTGGAGTCCATTTCACTGGACATTGTGCACCGGCGGGGCGGTAGGACATTTGAGAACTGAACTCTTTCTTTTATCATTTTTTTTCAATTTAATTTTATTCCTGAGATCTCAGAGGTTTGTGTTGATTTTCATACTACATGCGTGGACACCCTTTGATGTTTGGAAATGTGAAATTGTTGTAGGCCTACTATTGATTATTATATTGTGTCCTAATTAAACCTTTGTAAAAAAAACGTTGTTTCGTGTAATTCGGGGTGGATATTTCTTGTCTGTGTAGCAGTCAAACAAGTGACATATTCACCAATCTCCTCATTGAACCTATATTAGATTTGATAATTCCCCTAATTTCTGTCTATTCTGCACTGTTTCTAAAGTGACAGCTGCAGGGGGGTTACACTTGTCCAAGAAAAAGATGGCTAATGGCCAACATTAGCTGTCAGAGAAGACGCTTTATCGTTCCCCGTGTGTTTTATTGGGAGGAGACAGTGACCTGGTCAAGAACAGGCTTTAATGATCTCAAGCATCTTTCTGAGGATGACTAAAGATGAAAGCAGCAGGACATCATGGGGAAGTCGGGCTTGCATGGCAGCGACATAGCTAACTGAATTTACAGCCTATACCAACGGCAGGACAGCAGCAGCAAGTTGAGAAGTATGTGCCCAGTCGTTATCCCCTGTGTTAAACTGGAAGTACACATTATAACAAATTGTAAGATTGTGTAATTTTCAGGTTTTGTAACTTTCAAAAGTAGCCCCACAGTTCAAAGTTAGGTCACTGGTAACACTGAATGTAAACAGTAGTGTTACACAAGAAACGTTTACAAGAAAACTCCACAGAGAACTTTTGAGGAAAACTATTTATTAAATACTCGAGTATAAATCCTTTATTCACAGTATGTACAGCAAAATGTAGGCTCTGTGAGTAATATTTAGCTTTTTTTTCTATTTCCTATTCATGGGTATTCATGCACCAATGTGTACATTTTCCCTGTTTTAGCTGGTTTACATGTTAACTATTTTATACACTGCTGGTCTAACAATGCATCGCAAGCAAAGTGTACAAAATGTGAATACTGAAGTAGTCCCTGAAAACTACACTTAGATAGGCTTCACTGTCTGAGCAAACATACTTGTACTTTAAGTATACCATGTATACAAATTTCAAACCTAAAGAGATGTAATAAATAGCTTGTTATATTTCATAAACGGTCCAAAACCCAAACAGAAAAACACTGAAAGCTGCTAGTGTTTTGACATTTTTGCAATAAAAATGTTTAAACTGATCAAAATAGGCTGATTGAATACTTTTTCTTTTAATCGACAGATTAATTAATCAACTAATTATTTCATAAACTATCATTTTTGGATAGTTGAAGCAGTTAAATTCCAACATGACATCTCTGGTGCTGTGTAGTCTTAAAGTATAAACAGACTGGGAGCCTGTGCAGCCCTCTCCATGTAAGGATATGCAGCAGTGGTGTTGAAGTGTTTGTAAAGCTGCTGTTTGGAGACAATCAGTCTGTGACTCACTTTTATTCTGTCAAATCAGGCAGATAAATAGATTATCACAGCATCTTGTGTTTATTTAAAGCTGCTTTATTTTCCAGATTTACACATTTTGGATACCGTGCTGTCTCTCTTGACTCCAGCAGCCATGTCAAACACAGGCCGACTATCTAAACATCATCTCTCCAATGAAATTCCGTTCCGCGTGCACCAAGCGCGCTCTTGCGTCAATTGAGATTAAAGCTGGGCGTCTCCTGGACCAAGAGCTGACCCTGGACCAGTCGGCTGATATGGGAGCTCAGATTGAGCAGATTATCTATAGTTTACATTCTTTGGAAACTGGTTCAATTTCCCGACAGTTTATTGTCGCATCGTTCATTAAGAACTTTGTCCGTACAGTCGCCGCGGTGAGTACACTTTAATTTAACTTTTCTAAAGGCTTAGTGAAGTGTAGTGTGTAATGCACGGACCAGATACGCAACTCAAAATATAAAGCAATTAGTCTTCGGTTTATATGTACTTTACGTCACAGCTGAGGGTGTTTTTGGAAGAAAGTAAAAAATGAAGGATCGTGGTCGCTGATGTGGGCGCCTTGTGGGAGATAAGTGAAAGTCCTGATTCCAAAAAGTAAAGTGCAAGTATTAGCAGCAACATGTACTCAACTCATCATAAGTAAAAGTCGCATAGCAGTAGAAGCAGAGTTTTATATTATTCTACATTACAGCATTGGATCACAATTACCGATGCATTAAGCAGCAGTGGTGGAAAGTAACATTAACTCAATTATTGTATGTAAATCCAATTTTATGGGTAGTTTCACTCTACTTGACTATTTTCATTTTAGGATAGTTTTTACTTCTACTCCACTACATTTCAGAGGGACATATTGTATATTATACTTTACTACATTTAACAAAGAAATGATGATTGTGCCAGATTAGGATACAACTTTATTGAACCCCGGGAGGAAGTTCACAGCCCACCCAGCAGATTAATTAAAATGACCGCCACTTTTAGCTTCAACATTAAAGTGATTCTCACATTAATACATCAATAATTATAATCCAGTAATATGATATATATTATTCTGAAATGGGCCATTCTGCGTAGTGAGCACTTTTACTTACTTGAAGTGTATTGATGTCAATGATTTTGTACTTTTACTGAATTAAAGGTTTAATGCAGGACTTTTGTAACAGAGTATTTCTACACGATGGTGTTGCTATTACATGATAATGATGTGGCTGTTCCAGTGGAGCTAATTTTATCCACTTTATATAGTGTTGGGTAGTTTAATCAATAGAAAATATGAATGTGTGAAGCATGTAAATATATAGCTGTTGAAAAAATGTAATAGGCTAAAAAGTATAATACTGTATTTCCCGCTGGGTTGTAGTAGAGTAGAAGTATAAAGCAGCAGAAAAAGGAAATACTCAAGATAAGTACAAGTACCTCAAAATAGTACTTAAGTAAATATACTTACATTCCAGCACTGTACAACAGCACAGCTGTCTGGCTTCGAGTTCCCTCAATAAAATCTTATCTATCTGTTGTCATCTTTATGTTTTTCAAACAGTACAACTCCTTTTTAGATGTGGGCCCTCCTTAAACCAAATCGTATCTAGATCCTCTGATGTCTTTTTTATGTTCTATCATTCATGACATTAAATAGTTTGGGAACCCCCGGCGTGGATGACTGTTTCATCAAACAGGCGGTATGCAACTAAAAAGATTTCCATTTCAGCCACAAATTTAAATATTGCCCTTCTTTTCAACAGTGCGTGGTCATTCACAGACATTATTTAAAACAACGATGAACATTCCTAAGCTCTGAGGAGATGCCTTCTGTGAAGACTCACTTGTTTGACAGCTATTTCCTGCATTTAAAGGGAGCGCTGGAGTGAAAAGTAAACCTTCAACAACTGTCCTCTGTCTTGTTTTTGTTTTGCAGGAAAAATGGCGATGATTTCAGGGTTCATCTTTCTGTGCTTGCTCCAAGCTGCAATCCCTCAAGGTCTGACCCCTCGTGGACCGAGGCCAATACCTGGGCGAGGCGACAGTCCAGGTCCGACTCCACCTCCACTCCCACCCAGACCTCAAGGTTGTAAGAGTGAGTTCTATTAATATATTTTGAGCTCAGTTGAATATGACAATGTCTTTTTTTTTTTTTATTTAGGCCTTTTTATATATTCAATGGTGGAAGAAGTATTCAGATTCTTGACTTCAGTAAAAGTAGAAATACCACACTATAGAAATACTCCATCATTCAAAATACTACTTGAGTAAAAGTAAGTATTGGCAATGACATATACTTAAAGCTACAGTTGGTTAAGAAATAAAAATAACTATTATTTTCATATTTCCTCAAACTGTCACTATGCTGACAGCAGAACATGAGACTGATAATCTGTGGATAAAATGAGGTTCCTCTGCCTTCTTTTAGTGCTCCTAATGGCTTTTGCGGCCAACAAAAAACAACCAATCAGAGCAAAGAATTCTCTAACGTAGCTGTCAATCACCGCTTGTGAAGCTAGTGAACTCTGATCAAACTAGTCAGCGCTGATCAAATAATAATCAAGTCCATATATCATACAATAAGTTGATAACATAAAAATGATTGTCCATATATTGTACCATGAGACGATAGAGTATTTATTGTAGCAGGCCTAGTAACTAGCACCACCAGGATTTGAATAAAATTTTACATTGTGGTCAAACGGTGGAATTACACATTTCGGGTCCGTCACGTGATGCCATGTGGCCCAAAAATACTTTTCCCCATAGTCTTACTTTTGGAAAGACATTTCTGTAATTCACAGACGTTTTGTCTAGTTCTCTTTATACATCCATGTGTAAAAAAATGCAATATTGCCCTCTGTAATGTAAGGGGGTAGAAAAATATAGAAAATACGCGAGTAAAGTAAAATTACCTCAAAACTACTTTAATACGGCACTTGAGTAAATATACTGAGTTACTTTTTTCCACTGCATGTGTTACATTTGTAACGACGCAGTAAAGATGTTAACACGTTGGTCAATGTTCTCTCCTCCAGCTGGGATAATTGACTGTCCCGTCAAGGTGTTTTTTACCCTCGACACCTCAGAGACCATCGCCTTACAGGAGTCCCCACCTGGGAGCCTGGTGAAAAAGATTATGGAGTTCACCAAGATTTTTGCCCAGAGGCTAGTTGATGAGGAGTACATGGGCCAGATCCAGATCTCCTGGTCCATAGGAGGCCTGAACTTCTCTGAGTCGCAGCACGTCTTCAGTCCGTTCACGACCAAGGAGAACTTCATCAGGAACCTCAATGGGATTATATATGAAGGCAAAGGCACCCACACCGACTGCGCCCTGAAAGAAATGACTCACCAGATGACCCGCCACTACTCAGGGACGAAGGCCGTCCTCTTCTCTGTGGTCATCACTGACGGGCATGTGACAGCAGAGCGATGTGGAGGGATGCGGGAAATGGCAGAGAAGGCCGTGCATAAAAAGATACAAATTTTCTCAGTGGCGGCGTCCAGGAGCATCGATGAATTAGGAATGAGGGACATAGCCGGCTCTCTCCCTCAAGTGTACCGTGATGACTACTTAGTTGTGGACATCGTTGATGGGAAACCAGAAATAAAGACTGAATCCATCGATCGTATCATAAAGATTATGGTGATCTGAAATCTTCCTCCTTTCTTACCTTGAATGCTTATATTCTAATTCAGATTTAACTTACAGTATCATTATGAGGCACTTTTCACTGAGAGTTGTTTTTTCTTTGCAGAAACATCAAGCCTTTGTACAGGTAAGGAGGAATTAACTATTATTATATGTATGTTATTTGATCAGACATTAAAAAGGGATAGATTTCTGCTTATATTGTGCCAAATCTCTTGTTTTCTATGTTTTCATGTGTTACTACAATTAATATGGTTTTGTTGTCGTGTTTGATCATGTAGTGTTATGAACAAAAATGCTTGGAGAGTCCTGGGATCCCCGGACCAAAAGGGCCTCGAGGTGCAAAAGTGAGTAGCAAAAAACTAAAATATGTTAATTATGTATATTTCTGCTTGTACCAATTTATTATTTTCTTGTTCTTTCTTCTTATTTCTAGGGCATGAAAGGAGATAGAGGTAATACGGGGCCAAGCGGCAAAAAGGGTAAAGAGGTAGGTCGAAGATAGCAACGTTATTACACTTTGACATTCTGTACAAAAAAAACATTATTGTATCATTTCTATGCTGAATATGATTTATTATATTGCAGGGTGATCCTGGCATTGAAGGTCCAATCGGACAACCCGGTCCGAAGGTTTGCTGAGGCCCACTGATTGATGGTCTTGTGTGCTACACATTCATAGTTAACTAATTTGTCGTCCTTTATCTCAGTAACGTGTGCTTCTGTGCTCTGATATAGGGAGGGACTGGTTCGAAAGGTGACACGGTGAGAGGAATCTTTATACCCTCGCCTTTCACTTCATCTGTCAAATTGAATGAAATTCTGTTAATCTGATGGCTATTCTTTATCTCATCAGGGTGAACTCGGAGCAGGTGGAGCAAAGGTAAATAAGAGTTTTAATGTTTACTTGCACACATTTTATATTTGATATCCTACTACATCCGACACCGTCAATGTTTGTTTTGTGACATTTTCTGTCTTCACTCACGTCCGAATACTCAGGGTGTGGCAGGAGTCACTGGCGGGAATGGAACAGACGGTCAAAAGGTGAGTCTTCATACGACAAAGTAAAATGTGCAGTATATACAGTGACTCTGAATCTGTTCCGCACACTGATGTGATATCATTGTCTCTGGGAACTCTTCAGGGTAAAATCGGACGAATTGGAGCTCCTGGTTGCAAAGGTGATCCAGGTGACACGGTACGTCTAGTACTTGTATGAATTTTTTTTTTTTACATGATGCTGTCAAGGTGCTAGTGTTGAAATGTTAAATGTTTTGACCGAGGTGAGAAAGTTTATCTCTGGTAAGATCGTGGATCCAGTGCCATTCTAACCGTGTTATTTAATCATATTTATTAGATGAAATGATTAATGTGTCTGGTTCATTTCTACATTCCATCAGCCATAGAGCTATAATAAGGATTAGTTTACTGGTTTACTGAACTACTGCATCTTTCTGTTTTATGTCTCTAAAAGGGACCAGATGGTCACAATGGAGAAGTTGGTGACACTGGGCCACAGGGTGACAACGGAGGAAAGGTCTGTGTTACATCAAAACCAGGATCTTTCTCTAAAAACAAGCAGAAGAGACAACAGCCATGCTAGCTGCTCTGTGAGGCTGTACTTAGGCACACCTGTGCTTTTTGCCAATGCTAACATGCTCACAATGACACGCAGGTATAATGTTTACGATGTTTACCATCTTTGTTTAGCATGTATGCTAATAATTGCTAACACCAGCTGAGGCTGATGTGGATGTCATTTTACAGGCATTTAGTCATAAAGTACTTAACAAAATAAAAGCTTTACCTGGTGGTGGCGCTAGAGGAAAAATTAAAGGCTTCCCGACGGTATTACTGAGGGGGACATGAATGTCTGAACCAAATATAAATCCATTTTTGAGACATTTCACTCAAAAACATAAATTTCAACTAACTGGTGGCGCTGGAGGAAAAGTTAGAGGATCACCAAAGTCAGTAGGATTCATCCTCTGGGAATCATGAATGTCTGCACAAGATTTTACAGCAAATGCTTCAGTAGTTGTTGAGATATTTCAGTTTGGACCAAAGTGGAAGACAGATCAACCAACACCGCTACTGTGGCTAACAATAGTCCCCTTCCTAAAACTTCATATCAATATTATTTTCCACATTTTTGAAAAACTCTTTGCAAACTGTGATTAGCCATGCTAGAGCTCAAGGGATGTCATTTTGTTAATGGTATGTTGGTCATTTGGTTCAGAGTGAAAGATGTTTTAATATATTGTAATTGGAGCTCAGAGGATCCGTCCCAAAGACTTCAGAAGGTCAGAATTTTCACAACAGGATAGATCTAAACCAAGAAAAGGCGAAACGTTTCATAATGTTATGTGCCCCGTAGACTTTCAGACGTCTCAAATGTGCAGTGGATAATGTGATTTGTTTGTTTAGGGAGACCCAGGCCTTCCTGGAAGGTCGGGTCCACCTGGCCTTCAGGGTGCCCTAGGACCAAAGGTAAACTTTAAATTAAACACAACAGAAAACATTGTTATAAAATGAAGATTCTCCTTTGCTGAAAAACAAAATCAAACATCTCTGTTCATTAGGGTGAAGAAGGAAATCCTGGAGATCCAGGGCCACCGGGAACAAAGGGTCCTCTGGTACGAAACATTTATTTTCGTTATAATTACTTCTGCTATGTATTACTGTGAGTAAGTTTCAAAGCTGACTCAATTCTATTTACTCTTGCAGGGAGTTCCTGGCGGACCTGGACAAAGAGGCGAAAGGGTATCTCAAACACTTAGAAATGTTATAATTTGGGGAACAATTGCCATAGTTTGTTATAAATTATCATTAAATAAATATTAACAGGGAAGGAGAGGAGACCCAGGAGCAAAGGGAGGACAAGGTTCTGATGGGCTAAAAGGAACGAAGGTAAGTCCAGCGCTCAGAAGAAACTGTTTAAAGAATAACCTGGCAAAGCTGCAGAAAGTCTGTACAGTTTTACAGAAATATGACTCAATTTAGTGTAACCTCCTTAAAAAGAAGACATGCTGAGAAGAACACGGTGCGAAAGAGAGCTGGTGCTGAGGATCTGAGAGCCAAATAACAACGTATTGTGAAACGCTAACAAATCGTAGTGGACTCGGTTGACCTCACAAGAGAATTTAACATGAGAGAGATGAGTTTCAAATCCCTCTGCAGGGATTTAATCTTCCAGAGAAAGATCAGAAACACTTCCTTGCCAAGCCTGATTCAGCTCTGTGTTGCTATTGGCCATTTCTTAATCAGATTCTCTGGATAATTACGCCCAAATTGTTGCCTTACTGTTGTGTTGTGTATACATTGGTTGATGATTAATGGTGTGATGCAAATCATGACAAACTCTTTTATTTTCCAGGGAGAACTAGGGCCACAGGGAGGCAGAGGCCGGCCCGGAGAAAACGGATTCAATGGCGCAAAGGTGAGGGGATCATGTTGTGGGTGGATTTTGGCAGAGGGATGACTCAGCAGCTTCCTAAGAATTCAGCAAGTCGTCTTTAGAGTCGCCTTCATGTACTGGGTCTGCTGCCAAGATAGCCTGAGCTGAACTTGTTATCGTAAAAAAACATCTTCCAGGGACATTGTACTGCAAAAGAAAGCTATTTCTTTTGAGTTGTCCAGTACTGTGCATTGCCAAATTCCCATCAGCCAGAATAAGTCAGTGTATGTGGGCTGGAGTGAAGGTCATGTCTCGTAATGATGTTTTCCCTCATATTTTCTCGTCCAGGGAGACCAAGGACTACCGGGACCGATGGGTCAGCCAGGAGAAACAGGGGGCTCCGGAGGAAATGTGTGTTGTTAATAACACCATAAAAACAGTATATTCTTAACAAAATATTTGTGTGAAATACACGGTTGATAATTACACTTTTATTGAGTTTCTTCTGTGGTTGCAGGGCACCATGGGCAATCCTGGGGATCTTGGACCAAGGGGAGACTCTGGGCCACCTGGACCAAAAGTGGGTCAAACGTTTCTGTCCACTACTTTCATCATGTAAAATGCTCTTAACATTTTGTGATTTATGTCAAATTTCTTTTTTTAAAGGGAGACAATGGAAGACCAGGATTCAACTATCCCGGACGGAGAGGATCCACTGTACGGTTTTCTTTCTTCCTCACAACATTCCTGCATATGTTGAGTACTTGAGTCCAAAGTAACTCTGCTCGTTCCAGGGAGACAGAGGTGATCCAGGTAGAAGAGGACCCCGGGGGGGCAGAGGGGAATGTGGTGCCAAAGGAGAAGCTGGAAATAACGGACCAACAGGAGAGCCTGTAAGTTAAATAAGAAAATGTCTGAAGTGCAATTTGGGTGTCAACCTGTGTTTTGACCAGAGATCGTAGATTAACAAAACACCAAGTGGTGTTTCATGATGTGCAGAGAATACTTTAAAATGTATGCTGTGTATGCTGCTCAGTAATATCTATCCATGCAGATATCTTTGATTTGATTTATCCAAGCTTTTAGGTATCTGTGGCAATCAATAAAAGTGGATGAAGTTTGGTGAGCACAGCATTGAATTTGAAAGCTCAATGGCAACATGTATTTCCAAAAACAATGTCCTGAAACAGACCTCACTGTAAACCATCATCAACACTTAACATCCATGTTGTTTAATCAATGTTCTGCTTGTCTTCTGCAGAAAGAAAATTGTTGAAAACTATTGGGGTTAAACAGATGCAGACATCAATGAAAATGTTACTCCCACAGAAATGCAACTTTATGCAGAAACACTTCCACTGAAAAATGTTTTCTGTTCAGGGGATAGAGGGTCAGCCGGGTGAGCCAGGAATGAGAGGAACAAGAGGAAATCCGGGATCTGATGTAAGCAACAGATTCAACCGCTCAGATAATGACTTGACCATGCGTGCAAATTTGAGATCCAATTGCATTGCCCTCTCTTTGTGTGTGTGTGCGTGTGTGTGTGTGTGTGTGCAGGGGGACCCAGGACCAGTGGGCGATCCTGGGCTCAATGTGAGTCAACTTCATAAAGCAGTACAGTTTTGAAAAATACTATATAGTAATTAGATTTCCTTGGTTGTATTACTTCTAACATGCACACCCGTCACTGCAGGACTGCGATGTCATGACTTACATCAGGGAGACGTGTGGTTGTTGTGGTAAATATCACCGATCAAACACAGCTTCATTGTTTATTGTTTTTCAGCATACTGATCCAGTTCTTGTTCTTTTGTCTCAGACTGTGAGAAGCACTGTGGAGCTCTGGACATTGTATTTGTAATTGATAGCTCAGAGAGCGTTGGGCTGACAAACTTCACCCTGGAAAAGAACTTTGTTATCAACACCATCAACCGGTTGGGATCTATGGCCAGCGACCCTGCGTCATCAACCGGTAGAGTCAAAACACAGCCCAGACATCCCTGCAAATCCTTTTGCAGACACAGTTTCAAGTGACAAGAAGTAGAGGTTGCCATAAGAGATTAACCATTTCCAAAAAGTGAATCACTTAATCCACCACTGAATATACAGTTAGAGACAGAATATTTGGACAGGACCTCACAACACTGTTTAAGCCAAAACATCTGCAATATTTTTGATTTACTTTTTCTGTTAATTGCTGAAAAGCACCTCTAATACATTTGTGAATGAGGTTGGCAATATTTTTTATTTCTTACTTTCAACAAATCCAATGTAAAGACCAAAACCAACAAATAATTTACGATACGGAGAAGTGTTTTCTATACAACCCAATCATGGTATAGCTTGTTAGTCTGTGTGGTCGAACTCCAAGTACTAAACACGATGAGAAAACACAGAAATGATCCATGGACACTGTGGACTCACCACAGCACCATGTCTGTACTAATACGTGACTGAACGTACTCACAGACAAATGCACAATTTACACAAAATAATTTATAAAACCATATATTTGTGACTCATTTTTTTAAATTAAAGCTTTCGATTAAAGTATTGAAAGACAGACAAAATACAATTTTTGGTTTTGGTATTTTTGTGGGATTTGTTTACAGTAATGACTTATAGAGTAAGGCCAACCTCATCTGCCCCCCTTGACATGTCAACCTCTTCCAGGCACAAGAGTCGGAGTTGTTCAGTACAGTCACAACGGGACCTTTGAGGCCATTCGTCTCAATGACCCAAACGTCAACTCCATGTCCGCCTTTAAAACGGCAGTGAAGAAGCTACAGTGGATAGCCGGGGGCACCTTCACACCCTCAGCTCTCAAGTTCGCCTATGATCACCTCATCAGGGACGGCAGGAGAGCCCAAGCCAAAGTGTCCGTGGTGGTGATCACTGACGGCCGCTATGACCCACGTGATAATGAGGATTTGCTCCAGTACCTTTGCAACAACGATGTGGTGGTGAACGCCATCGGGGTTGGCGATATGTTTGAAAAGGAACAAGATGACGAGATCCTGGTGTCGATCGCGTGCAACAAGAAGGAGCGCGTCACTGGGATGAAGCGTTACGTAGACTTGGTGGCTGAGAACATCATACAGGAGATGGAGACGGCTCTCTGTCCTGGTGAGCCTGGACCAGTAGTGCAACAATACTGGGACTTCTGACCAGTTCTCTAACTCATGTCCATTTGATTTCCCTTCCAGACCCTGTGATCGTGTGCCCTGATCTCCCCTGTAAAAGTGGTAGGTGTTGTTCACGGCTAGGTGATTTGTTCAATGGCACATTTGGGTGCAGCTTAGTGATTGATTTGGTTCCTTTCATTACAGAGCCTGCTGTAGCTTTGTGTGTCCAGCGGCCGGTGGATTTGGTATTTCTGCTAGATGGCTCGGAGCGCCTTGGGTTGTTGAATTTCCAGTACGCCCTTGAATTTGTGCAGAAGGTGGCAAACAGACTGACACTGGCCAGGAACAAGACTGATCATATGCGAGCCCGCTTGGCGATGATCGAATTTGGCAAGGCAACTGAGAAACGCGTGGCCTTTTCTTTCACGCACAACCCCGCCATCATCTCCTCCGGCATGGCACGCTTGCCTTATCTCGACTCTTCTTCGAGCGTAGGGCCTGCCATCCTTGACACCATCGACACCATCTTAGGTAAAGGAAATGCTCGCCTGACGAGACGCAACGCAGAGGTTTCATTCGTTTTCATCACAGACGGCATCACTGAGAGCAACAACCTGGACGAGGCTGTGAGTGCCATGCGAGGGGCACAGGTCGTTTCCACCGTGATAGCCACAAGAAGTGACGTTGACCAAAAAGTCCTCATGAAGCTGGCCATGGGCGACAAGGACGCCATCTTCAAAGGAAAAGACTTGTCTGATCTGTCTCTGTCCAGTTCGTTCGAGCGTTTCATCCAGTGGGTGTGTTAAAGAAAGGCCACATGGACGTGGACATCATACTGGGTCATACTGCTGTTAATCCAGCATTGTAAACATGAGATACGGGTCTACTAAGATTCTACTTTGCACTGCACAATTTGCAAATGACACCAAGGCATTGTGTGTGTGTGTGTGGGGAAAACTGTATTCATCTACAATGTTTTGTTATACAAATCAAAAGTACAAGTCGAGCATTCAGCTTTAACATAATAAACCTGCAGTTTCTTGGACAAGGCAGTGATGTCTTGTGTAAACAAAGGATTTGTCATGCACATAAATCTTAAGATTTAAAAGCACTCATCCAACATTACTGAAAATGGGCTATTTCAAAGACAAAACACATCTGAAGCCCTCAACATACAGTACCTAAGTACTAAAGAAAAGTATTTCACACAGTACTGGTACACACATTAGCTCAGTCACACATAGTTCTATGCTGTACGTATGCTGTTACTCAGTGTTAGGAGTGTCATGGGTCCCAAAGTGGGAGGCAGAACAATGGACGGCTGAATAAGTTTGGTCCAGTGGAGCTGAATGATTGCATTCTTCTCCTTTCTCACTGCAGACACTCCCATTGCTTCCACTGTTACATCAGGTCCAGCTGCATGGGAAGAGAGAAAAAACAAGATGTAAGACTGGAGCGTTTGTATGAAAGGTCTCAATAGGCCGTCCTAAAAATACAGGAAATGGTCTTAACACGAGTTTTGGCAACTTCAGTTAAATATTTAAAAGCTGAAAAAGGTCAGAATTAAAGAAATCACACTTGCCAAGTCATCAACATCTCCAGTATCTTCAGCAGGTGGTGCAGCCGCCTCCTCTTTCTTCTCCTCAGTAACCAGAAACTGAGGACAGAATATGCTTCAGTCAGTAGAAGTACATTATTCATTTAAAATAAGTAAAACATTCCCCGTTTCCTTAACAGCTCACAGTGGTTTAAATAGGGGAGTCACCTGATTAGCATCGCTTTTGGATACAGTGCTTCCTTCAACCTCGTCCTTGCCGATAAGCGTTATGGCATCTGTCAATCAAACAGCAAGAAATAAGTCTAAAAACGCCTTTAAGCAGACTCGTGATTCAGGCCTCAGTGCATTTTCAAGCATCTACCAGCTCCCACGTTTGCATTATTTACTTATTTTTTTGCACCCAGGAAATGATTTGGATGAAATCCTGCAGCCGCGGGTAAAGAGGCTTATCGTACCTTGAACAAGCAGGTCCCAGAAGACCTCCAGCCCTCTGTTTGGGATGCTTCTCTTCAGGGACTGGAGGTAACCGTTGTACAGATTGGCGTCCCCCAGCTACAAAAAATATGAAACATTCAAAATCCGTTTACGAGTCTCCTAAAAGCTAACTCCTACATACAGACACATGTACGCATATACTCGCACAAGAACTGGCCTCGGTTCAAGTCGCGGGAAATTAAACAGACTCGTTGTAATCTTCTCAAACTGACTCATAATCTCCGTAGCAAAACCAAAACTATGCGTTCTGCTAATGTCACAGACGTCTGGAACAGAAACCCACCTCCTCACAATTGCATTTGCCCGAACGACAGATAGCGAATGGTTATTTACCTTAACCGACTGCTCTCTGAAAGCCTGGATACAGGTGAGGCTTTTCATGTAGTACTGTGTGTCCTTGTTGCCAAGCAACTGCTCTATCCTGCGAGTCAGTTGCTGACAGACTGTGGGAAGGACACGGGGGGTCACCGCGAGCAAACAAAGAGAGAAACACAATTTTACAAGGGCTGCACATGAGTCACCGTGTTTTATAATGCAAACAGAGAAACAAGAAAAAGGGACAGAAAAAGCTGGACCTCACCCTCTCCGAATGGAAGACTCTTCTTCTTCATCAGAGTCCGGAAGTCCTTGGCCGGATCCACGCTTCCCACCTGGTTAAGAGTTTTACATTTGTGAGGACGGAGGGGAAATGGAAAAGTATGCCAGTTAAAACAAGTGGTGAAGTACTGTTTTTGTGGTTCTCTCTCGCTCTAGGATTGTTATGCAACCCGTCTCCCCTGATTCTCACCGAAGTAACAGAGCCTTCGGCAATGTCAGCAAAGCTGTAGTCCTCCTCCTCTTCGTCTCCTTTTGCCTTCTTGGCATCTGGCTCCTCAGAGCTGGAAATGGCAAAGAGGTCACAGGCGACACTAAACAGTAAAACCTCCATACTGACATGTATTAAACACTACTGTAAGATAATAAACACATTCCAAATTCCTTCACACACACAATCTCCCAAATGAATATTTTGGACACTACGTGACTAACAGTCCTGTCTGTAACGTTCAGGGACCAACCGCCACAATGAATCAAACGTACTCTTTGCCAAAGATCTGTGCACTCGTCTTCGGCTTCTTTTTCTTCTCCACTTCCGTGAGGGGAAACTTCTTCTTCAGCTCCTCGAGTGGACCCTGGCAACGTTCAGCAACGACATCGGGGCGTTCAAGAGCAGCCTTCAGCCACGGCTCCATGGGGGGAAGGGGGGTGCCGGGGCTCACTGCCCGATGATGCAGACACTGAGGGAAAGGTTGGGTGAGACAGACCGGGACTGAGGACTGAATATGAACAGCCTCTAGCTGGTGACACTCTAGTCAAGACAGATTATTTAAAATGTGATTTTTCTGACATTAGAAAATGACACTCCTGTCGCCTCAACTCAGAATAAGCAAGTAACAGAAGTACTGTATCTCTCAAATACAAACTGCAGTACCTGGAAGTGCCTCTGGAAGGAAGGGTTGGGAATGTGGTGGACCTTGAACATGTCCTTTTTGTCTCCATTATCCTCCTCTTCTAACATCATGGAGTCAATGAGAGAGTCCACAGCCGACAGCTGCGTGTCTAGAGGAATCACATAACACACAAAAGTCCAGTCCTCCATCTCTAAGTGAAGTCTTCTAACTGATTCTTCTCTTTGAAGGATTTACACGCACGGCGTTGTTGACATTAGTTCAGAAGTTTTGCCGAAGCGGGCGTCATGTTCACACCTGCGGGTCGAAATATTGTAGCTGCTGCTGTGATAATCGGAAAGCTCCAGAAATCTGCAGTCGGTTAAACATGAATGTGTGAGTTCTGTGAGGCGTTTTGTACCTGACGCAGTGAACTTTTTGTTGTTTTCAAGAGAAGGAAACGTAAACAGCCTGAGGTCTTCCATGAAGGGCAGCTGGACGTAGATCAGACACTATTGAGGGTGAGAGACAGATCATTAACTCCGTGCTACTTGACACAGGTTGTGTGGGATTTAGGGGGATCTAATAGCAGAAAAGGAATATTTATTCAGTCTTGGAAAGGGAGGTGTGCAAGTAGGGGTAGACGCCGCTAAATCCTACACACTGGCCCTTTAAATATACCTAAAACAGCATGTTTAGTTGTCTGATCTCACCTCATAGTTCCTCTTGATGCAGGGGAAGGCTGCTCCTACTTGAGGGTTGCTGCGCCGGTCATAGGCGTAACGTACAATGGCCACCATGTTGAGTTCATCTAACGCCCGGATGAGAGCGGACAGCGCAACTCCTGCATGCTGCTCAGACGGAGCAGTAGAGACAGAAATGGGTCAGCATCAACGTGTAGTCACCAGCGATATGTGGCGGGTGTCTCCGTCCTCACCTCATCATCCTTGGCAGGAAACACCTTGATGGCTTGAGTCCCCATGAACTGATGGCGACGTACCTGCAGGTATAAAGAAACAGCAGGTGAATAAGGTAACCAGCGCAGTGTGAAAAGGTTTAGGTTTGTTTTAGATCACACTAGCATAGAATATATATAATACCGAGTTCTGTTTGGCGAAGCCAAGAACAGCGAAGCACTTCCCATCGTGCTTGTATTTCATCTGTTCTTGATCTACTTTGGAGAAGGGAATGATATCACTTCCATAACGAAAACCTGTGGACAAAAAATATTATATTTAAGAGTGTTATTAAGTGATGATTAGAACATTGAGTAATCTAATCTCATACAATTTGCTCACCTTGGATGGTATCATCCTTTTGCACCTCTGTCTCATTGTCATCATCCAGACAATAGACAGTCTCTCTCTTCACGTCGTCCTTCTTGCTGGTTTGAGCATCAACTGTGGTCCACGTTTTCTTAAGTTTCTCTTCTGTCACCTGGAAGCAGAGAATAAAGTCACACTGCGTGTGTGTGTGTTGCAATCCGAGTTTCTCTGTGCTTTGTTTATGTAGCCAGTCTGGATGCATGCGAGTCCCTGTGTGTGTGTGTGTGTGTGTGTGTGTGTGTGTGTGTGTGTGTGTGTGTGAAACCACTGGCTAGCTAATCACGGGCACTCTGCCCTGCGCTCATAAAGCGCTGATAACGTCATCCCGACCCACGGCGCCGTTGCAGACGTGTAGGCGCCGTTGGTTTAACATTAGGCTTGTTCGAGATGAACTGCACCTCGACTGTAAAGTGGATGTTGGTGACAAAAGCTGCGGTCAAGTCAGACAGTTTTCAGCAGCCTTCAAAGAAGTCACATAAATATTTACAGACTGTTAGATCCGATGTGTAGGCAGATCGTAGTTTCCAGACTACGTTCGTAATTCTTTGTAAGCTGAACTAAAATGTGTGTGTATATATCTGGTATTGTATTCTTTTCATGTCTACCTTGAAAAGCACTTTGTAATTAATACTTTTTTATAGTTTTATATAAATAATCTGTATTATTGTTACTATCAACCAAATAAGATGTTTGTGAACCTATTAAAACCTTCATTACACAACATTAAATTTATAGCCTACAGAAAATTAGGATTTTCTAGAAAACTAAGAGCCAATCAGCTGTTTGATCAAGCGACAGCCAGGTGTTTCCCATCATGCTCTGGGACTTGCAGTCGGTGGAGAGCAGCTGCGGCGTCAGGCTCTAAAAACGTAATGTATCTTTGTATTAAGCATGTCGTGTATATTCATCCAGTGTACTTCACAGTAAACTTACTGCTTTGTATCCAATAATACGGATGGGCAGACAGCTGCCGATGGTCAGCTGACAGGGCCAGGCCATCGGTCTCCTCTCGATACGCTTAAACATGCACAGCTGCTCAATTGCATTCCTACAGTGGGAGCGAAGCACAGGGGAAAGCCAAGTCATATGACATCATCCAATGACAGTATACATTACTTTTAGGTGTAAAAAAGACCATGTGATTCAGACAGAAACACACACGTAACGAAGAAAGAAGTTAAGGCATGAGAAATAAACCTGAAGGAGTAAATTTGATCCAGGCCGTCCTCCTCATCGAGGCTTTGAGAGATGTGTTTCACCATGTCGAGGCCGCTCTGCTGCTCCCTGGACAGACCTTTGCCTGCGCCCGGGTGACCACGGCTTCCTCCGTCCGGATCTCCTCCACCCTCTTCATCCTCACCCGCAGGGAAAGGCAAGCTGACATTGGGTTTGGTGGAAGGAAGCACACATAGGAATGAGTAAATGCCTTGAAACTACAGTCAATGTACTTTCCAAGAGACCCATTTAACAGTGTAGGTTTGATTATTCTATAACTTTACAGGGACAATATGTGGCGCTTCTGTATCATGTGCGATTTAAAATGACACATAGTGAATGTGTTTGAAGCTTACAAAAACTGCAGTGTGATGCCAGCTTGTTTCAGGTTTTCAATGATAACGTCCAGCTGCTCTGAGCTGGCCTGAGTGTTGAGGTCAGTCAGGAGGGAAATGTTGAGACGATCACACTTCTTCCCCCTGAAAAGAAACACAATGTCAATGACAATAACTAAAGTTTAAGTGGATGGAGATCTTTCTTTCTTTCTTTCTTTCTTTCTTTCTTTCTTTCTTTCTTTCTTTCTTTCTTTCTTTCTTTCTTTCTGTTAATCGTGAGAATCATGAGTGCGATACAGGCAGCTGCTTACTCCGTTTCTGTCTTAAGGAGATCCATGCACACAACAAGAGCATCCAGCCCTGTTGAACGGGAGTTAAGGAGGAAACACATTCTCAAACATCATTGAGGATAACGGGGCTGTACACAAACAGGATCTGATGCATGACTAAAGTCAAAGTGTTAAGTCTTTACCTCACAACTCACACAGAAGTGTTGGTTACAGCTTCACAAACAAAAAGAGTAGCTCTGATTGGTGAGACTTTGGCTGAAATATTAGCATCTTTGTTTGAGATCTGCATGTTTGCTACCTTTTGCTGGCGGATTCGCTGGCGACATAAAATGACATGGCGGGCCAATTTGGCCCGTGGGCCGGGAGTTTGAGACCCCTGCTTTGAGCTATGATGAATACAAATGTATGCAAAGAAAACGGTTTACTGAGGAGCTAGCTGCCTTATTACAAATGAATGTGAAAGCCCTTCATGTTGCACAGCCTCTATCCCAGTATATGCGAATTCATATCAAAATATACATACAATGTATATTGTCATATAATAATACCAGGAGTGTCTGTTGGCTAATCCAGGAAATTAAATACGTCAAAACAACTTAAAATCTTTAGTCGTATTAGATGTTGCCTTTATACGTCTAAACCCGCAATGTTAACTGAAAAACTGTATTTTAAAGAAGTAAGCAAAAGGATACAATCAGCCTGCTGACTCTCTGGATGGACCTGATTCTCTATTTCCTCCAGAAGCTCGAAGTCAGCCACCATGAGGTGCCGATGCACGGTGATGTTCTGGTACTGGCCGTCCTGCTCCAGTGAGTTATTGGTGGAGTCTGTGCCAAACAGAACTAAAGCCAGTTCATCCTTGGTCTCTGCAAAAACCTGTCAAAAGAAAAAAACATTTCAGTGTGTGTCAAAGATTACAGAGATCCTAAAAGATGTTTTGTTTTTTTCAATGTGTGGTAGAAGTTTACCTGGCGCTGCACAAACTTCTGGATAACTTTTTTGGCAAGTTCAAAGGGAGGCTCTTCACCCGGGGCAGAGTTGGACATGGAGAACCCAACGTCCATACACAAGACCAATGCTGACTACAAAAAAAAAGAATACAAGAAAGCATTTTTAATTTTTCAAAAATGTATTATTTAAGGCACCCAATTGTTCTCATACTGTTAAAAAATAATACAGATGTATAATGTTCCGTATACATTCAATGGGGGGGCGTGTCTTAACATGTCTCAACATGTCGCCAACGTTTAACGTCTGAAGAACTATTAATTTCCAACGTTTAGTAAATTGCCCATTCAACACAGCAAACTTAAGCTCACAGAGTGGACAAAAGAGTCGTTAAGTTCTTTAAGAAACGTGAAAGAAAGTAACTTACTTTGGCGCCTGCCATCTTCCTTGTTTCCCTCTTCCTAAATCTGCGCGTTACTGTATTATGGCTCCGACCAGAAACTGTGAACGGTAGAAACGAGAATGTAGTTCCGGTTTCCAGAGGTAATTGTTCCGCATTAATTTTACAGAGCACCACGCGATCTCTTAATGTTGGCTGCTTATCATAAATGAGTGTATACCTGTTTAACGAAAAATACCAGGCCTGCGTCAGTCTGTGATGGTGTCAGTTGCAGTGTTCTTGAGCTCGAGACGAGTCAATGTAATGTAACGTAATGATGAGATGTAGGTCAAACGCCCTCCAGCGCTTCATATGGCGCTGTGCACAATTTAAGAGTGTGCTTTAGTCTGTGCTTTTATGCTAATCGAGTCGACTGGTGGCTACTTTCATGGCTGTAGTCAGGAATTCAGAAATATTTAGGTGCTATCAAATGCTGTGATAAATAAATAAATACGTAATAAATAAATGCAAGTAATACAAATGAATGTATTAATATACAAACAAACAAATAATAATAAATAAATAATCATTTTTAAAATGATCAGTCGGCCCAAAGCACCCACTCCCAACCAAATATACTGTAGAATATTTTATAACTAGATTGTTCATAATTGTATTTTCTAAAAGTTGTATTTCTCTTCATATAGGTCTAAATGCAACCTTCTCCACACTTAATTCTCCACAAAAGAAAAAACACTAAAAAAACTAAATTTCCAGAAGACAATACAGATGACACAACCTTGCTGTCCTCAATCATACAGTTGCCCTGGCCCTGGCTCATTTTTGAAGTTTTGACCCATAGTCTGTGTTCAGTGTTTTAACCTTAAATTGTTTCAAAATTTGTTTAACAAAAACAGACTATAAAACAGGCCAGTACAAGTTTGTAAATAAGTATCGACCCTGGCAGTGCTTTTGTCTAGTATACTGTTTTGTGGCATATGGATTTTCTTCAGTAAGCATCCCAGTGTAACACCAGGGTGCCAATAATCAGACCTCCCAAACCCCAGAAAGCCATCTGCATCTATTTGCACCATGCTGGGATGTATGCTTTTCTGAGACATAATGAACCACACCAGAAAACATTAACCTGCTGGTTTTGTTTTCCACAATTTAGATTTTAAAATGTTCACACAGTTCTGATGTAATGACATAACACTTTATTTAATTTGTGTATTTCTTTACTTTGCATCCTCTTTCACAACATGTAATGTGGAATACAGACTCAATCCACAACCACTGATCCAGGTATGAAAACAAAATGTAATTACTCCACCCAGTCAGGTCTGATCAAAAACATCAGAATGATCAAATATTTAATCGGATCTACTTAAACCAGCTATGCATTTCAACCAGTGCATGACAGCTGTTTGCAACACATTTACTTAAAAAAAAGCCAGAGTATAAAACACCTAGCTGGAACAAAGTTCAGGAAGTGTACTAGACTTAAATATTTAAAAAATAAATTAAAATCAACATTTAGAATATGACTGTGTGGAAATGTAACAGGAACTCACAGGTGGAAAATTACAGTGAACTTCATTTTGCTCACGCGTGAAACAAGATTGTGAGAAAAACACACGTACTTAAAGATCACAAACATCTGTGTTGATGGAGCCTTAGAAGACAATGACAAATGTTACTTCACCAAAGAAATGTTTCCCTTGTCCTGACTATGGCTTCGAATCATGGCTGGATTAGCCTGCCATGGGCCCCTATTGATCCCTCTCTTCATGTCCCATATACAGATCAAGTACAGAACACACAGCAGCAACACATGGCCGCTTGATTGTAACAAGCCTAGATGCACAGACACCAACACATACTCATATGCTGGTGTACTTCATGATGAAACACAATTCATTTCAGTAATATGCAACATGTAAGCACAATGTCATCCAGAATAATACAGTTATTAAAGGATAAGGCTGGTAATATTCTATATTTTTCTTAATTTTAGCAAAACCCATGAAAAATCAACACTGGATTAATGCTTCCAGCATGTAATTACCGTGTATACCCCAAAGCCTGATGTAGCTTATTTCTCTGAGCCATTGATCCCCGAGAAATATTTAAAACACATCAATGAGGCACATTGTTGATACTGTTTATGGGAAAAATATAAAGTAATCCTTATCCTTAAAACTATATGCTGACACAGAACCGCTTCACAAGACATTGCCCATTTTAAGGTGCACTTGTATTGTTTCAGTCAATATTGTGCTCAAAGATGTATATTCACAATCAGATCCCTTGGGGCAGTTGCCAACTTTTTCCAGTTGGTAATCCAGCCTTACTACAACTACACCATCACAGAGTGAGGATGACGGCTTCACATACGAGACAGCGTCGCCTTTGAAATGCATCTTCATTTTGATGTCAGTGCACAACTCAGTGATCAAACTTAATTACAATTATTTACAGATGAAGTGAAACGTAGTTTGACTTCCAGGCCTCAAACAATGTTTGCATCAGTGTCCTCCGCCAGTTTATCTAAACTTTACTACAGGACGCACCAGGGATTCAGTGATTGGAGGATAACTCTTCTACCAAGAGGTACATTACCACTCCCATGCTAAAGGGAATCATTCATAGTGATCTGGATCCAGTAATGTTTAAATAAATGATGCGCAATAGTTCAGCATTTCAGGATAATTTAGGCAGTGTTTGGTAGGTTTTCATTTACAGAAAAGTAAACAGCTTTCAAGTGCTTTCCTGTGACTGACTCAAACGTTCTAGCATGTTTGTCATATCACTCGGACTTAGCTCTACACACCAACATGAGCCTTGGACCTCAGCGCCCATCACACCGAGGACGTCTGGGCGAGTTCACTGGGGGCCTTGCTCTGCAGAGTGCCACAAACAGTATCAGAGTCAAGCAGCTCCACTATGCTATAGGGGGAACAGTCCTCCAGTCCCAGCTTCCCGCAGGCCCAGCCGCAGAAGCCTTTCTCCAGGTCTCTCACATCTTGCCACCACTCGCTGAAGGCCCAGGACACCTGCACCACGGCGGAGTACAGAGCCAGAGACAGCGCCATGGGCATGATGAGCATGGGGTAGAAGATGATGAGGAACGGGCATATTGTAATCTTGTGCCAGAACGTCCGCTCCTCATTGTACACCAGGAAGACATTGTACCAGGTCAGAGTGCCGTAGTAGAAGGAGGTGATGAAGGAGAGGAGGAAAATCACGGGGGCACAGGAGAGGCTCCACAGGACGACATGGGGTCCCTGGCACACGCCGAAGCTGCAGGTGCGTCTAGCGCCGTCACCCGCCTCGCACTCTGCATCAAGACGTTCCTTCGACTTGGCCAGGTCCCTGATTTCCCTCTCCGTCAGAGTGAGGTGTATGTCGACTAACTGGCCCTTCTTCTTCCCTCGGGTGATGGTGCCTGTCAGGGTCACGTAGCGGCTGTCTGGAGGAAGACTCCATCCTCCTCCTGTTGAGAGATAACACAACAACAAAAGATAATACAAAGACAATTATATGTGGCAAATGAAAAAAGCAAGACAGGCGAGCAAGAAATGTGGTATCTTATCATTTACATGGAGTCATATTGATGACGATACCTCAAAGCTTTCTATATTTTTGCTAATATGCAGTCGGTTTGCAGGGTGTAAATTGCACAGTAGTGTCGAACGTATGACTGAACTTTCCTTGAGTAATAAAAAGATGCATGTGGCCTCTCAACAGAATCCAACACCCCTCTCACCTTCGCCTGTAGGTGTGCAGAGGAATTTAGCTCCCTCCTCTGAGCTCCTCTCTGCTCCCTCCTCACCGCCTTGGTCCTCTCCAGGCGCCCTCTCCATCTCAGAGCGGTAAACAATAATGGACTCTGGGCGCGGGTCTTTCTTCTTCCTCCTCTTCCTCCTTATGGAGGGCCCCGCTTCTCCGTCGTCCACATGGTTCCCCGATATGTCCGATCTTAAGGAGACGATCTGGGGGCTGCCCTCTCCCTCTGTGTGAGACTCCTCTACCTGTGCCATGCTCTCACCTGATCCAGAAAACACTTTGACTCTTATAGGCTACTTTTTGATGGGGTTGTATGGAGACTAGTAGTGAAGTCCTGAGCAGCACAGCCTATGTCCACCCATTATGTGTAAGTGTTCAATCTAAGGAACACTTCCAGCTGACAGCAAAGTGATAAAAGCACACACAAACACAGAGAGAGAGAGGTATATGATTATATTATTATTATTACAGCAGCTTTGCTTGTGTACAGGCACAATAATGCACTCCTTACAGGGATCCTGGCCTAGATTCTGCACAGTCGCTTTCTGTGTGATGATGACTAATAAAAAAATCTACTAAATATCACATTATCGTTGATCTAATGGCATTATGCATCTGAACAGACATCGCTCTAGATAGATGACAAACAAAGCGTGAAAGATTCGTTCAAAAAGGGGGGATGTCTCTGTCTTTTGCATGACAGCGCACCGATAATCTCAGAGGATATGCATCGAGCTCATTCTACATCATCGCACCGCCTTTACAGACACATCGGCAGAAAAACTACACAATTCATAGACGGAATATAGGGATTTCCCAAAAAAGTGCATAATTTGATAGCAGGGGGTGAAATCGACAATGCATCCCATTCTTCACACAGCTGATCCCCTCCCATTTAAATCCCACCCATGTCCGCTCTTTTGTCTGCAGACGCCAGCCGGCGAACAACATGCACTCTAAATAGCGTAGGAATTGAGATTCAATCTTACCTTCAATAGGTTGGACGAGCAACGGGCAGTTAAACTATACCATGTGCGGATAAATCACTAGATGTAGACAATGCAGGAGCCCACACATCACAGCGCTGTGTGTTATTTTGCCGATACAGATGCGCTACGCAAAAATGTTTCCAGAATAGAACTAGCCCCGCCCCTCTGACCTCTGCTCCACCAATCCTGCTGAACCATCCGTGATCCTCACTGCCGTCATGTGAAATAATGGAGGGGGGGGAGCACAGGGGGGGGGGGGGGGGGGAGCACATCTGTCCTCGAGAGTAGTGTGGGAAACACCAATATAAAGGCCTACACTAAAAATCACATGAATACATACAAATAATCATGTAATGAACCCCCTCAGATAAACATTTTAACGCAATTTACTCAAGATGCCAATCAGAATGTTAAGAAGGCTACTTTTTGGAGCAATTTTGCTGACATTACTTAAGTAGAAAGTAATTAAAGTGACCCCCACATTTCTACCATCTGCAACATTAAAGTGATGCATAGATTAATGCAGCATAATTAAAAATCCAGTAATATCATGTATAAAAATCTGAAATGGACCTTTTTTGCATAGTGACTACTTTTACTTTTTAGTATATCAAATGTTTAGATACAATTATTGGGTACAACTTTAATCGGTTCAGTCGTTTTTTTTCCTCTTACACCAGCAAACAGAATTTTAATGTTAGACCAAATGGTCAACATTTGACAGTGTTTTGAAAGTATTGTGAAAACAATACAAAAAGTCATTTTATGGTGAAAAATACAGATACAAGATCATTTAATTTGATTAATATGTAAGTAATGTTTGATTGGCATGAGCCACTCTGTGGGCTGCGATAGCCTAATTATCTAACATACTATCTTTGGTTATTTGATTCAGATACGAGGCATTGTTGTGATTTTACGTGATTGATCACCTGTCAATCAATCGGATCTGGCAACACTGACAGCAGCCTGCCAGAGCGCGCGTGCGGCTAACCAGTGATGTTTAGGCAGGTGTAAATTAAAAATGAACGATCAATATTCACTTAATACTATTGACAGCATCCTTTTTCAGTTTGGTGAGTTCACTTATTGAGTTTATTGTACGTTTACACTGTAGTTTGTTGTCAGTTGAAGTTTGCTTGACGTGCAATGTAAAAGTTTTAACGCTCGTTAAATGTTAGCTAGCATTAGCTAGCTGGCTAACAACATAACTGCCGTTTGTATTTGATAGCTCTGCAAACAAGGAAGCTTTCCCAAAAGAAGAATGAAATCAACCAACAAATCAAAGGTAACGTTTCCTACGTCAAACAGTAATTCTTAACAAACAAACGTTATTTATGTTGTGAAATGGTGTCAACCAAGTGCTCACATTTCTGTCAACAGTTTGCAGAGTTGACACTGCAGAGAGGAGGTCGTACATCGAAACAATCCACAGAAATATCAAAAGACTTGAGGAGGAAATCAGGGTGAAGCAGAGCACTGTGATCCATAATAAAGCAAATGCTAAAAGGTATGATGACTGGGCAATACATACAACACATTTGACATATAACTTAACATAGGCAGTGCAGATTAATATTGATATATGCACTATTGCTGCTTGTCATCCACGTGACTTTAGCATGAAGGCGACTAACGGCCTGCTTCTCCAGTATGAGCACACACTGAAAGCAGAGCTGGAGAGCAGAAAAGCCAGCTACCGCCAGGACATGTGGGTTCACTTAGCTGTGTGTGTTGATTTGCATTTGATATGTAATAATAATAATGAACGCTGAATTGTTTTTCATTTGTAACGTAACAAGGGAAATCTATGAAGAGAGAATTACAGGCTGCAGGAAGAAATTCCAGTCGCATAAAGAATATTATTACCAAAATCCTGTTGCACAAAAGCTCCTCACGCTGCAGGCGGACAAAGAGGAGATTGAGTTTAGGATCAAGGCTTGTGATGATCAAATAACGATGAAACAGAAGGAGCTGGACCAACTCACTGGTAATACGCTTTTTATATCATCATAACTTGCTGAAAATATTTGCTCTTGATGCAGTTAATTCTAATTTCTGTCCGACCAGGTCCAGCCGTCGATGCTTCTTCCACTGAGACACCACCTGACGGGTATCTTTCAGCCAATTTCATAGATATCAAAGAATATTGACACAAGCTTATTCTTTCTCTCATGAAATGTCACTTTTCTTCCTAGTGTTTCTGGCCAGCAGCCCGCAGCAGAACCAGAGAAACAATCAGATCCTCAGACAGAGGAGGAAAGTCATGCTTCCATTAACATCTCCTCTCTTCACCTCAACCAGACAAAGGTACTCGGATACATTGAACAAAGCTGATGGAATTGCAAAGCTGGAAAATTCTTGCTATTATGAAATAGAAATTGATAGTGACCTGCTAGACAAACTCCATGAGTTCTATGGGAGGCGTGAACAGTCTCCAGTCCCACATTTCTCTCCTCCACCCCCCTCCATTCTACATCCAAGAGGAGGAGGTGAGGGCCACCTTCAGGAAAACTAACTAGAAGAAGGCAACAGAGGGTTAAGATGAATAGCCTTTCGTCTGGTCCTCAGGGCTGCGTTCTGTCACCCTGGCTCTGCTCCCTCTACACAAACCACTCCCCACCACAGCTCAGTCACCATTCTTAAACAAGCAGACGGCACAACCATAATTGGACTGATAACCAACAAGAAGGAAGACAGATACCGTTAGCGGGTAGCTATCACTCGGTGCGTTCATAGCAACGTCCAGCTCAACACTTCTAAATCACAATAACTCATTAGAGATTTCAGGCAAAGCCTCCATTCACGTCTAAGGAGAAGCCATAACCATCACTGATTCATTCAACATTTTTGACACACACACACATCAGCAACACACTCAAAACAGACCACATTACCGAAGAAAAAGCCCAGCACAGACACAGATTATACAGATTATACACAGATTATACTCCCCTCTTCTATGACAGTTTGGTACGGCAGCATGCAAAGAAACTGCAGCGCATAATCAATAAATCATCCAAGAATATTGGCTTCAGTTGAGTCGCTATATCGGACAATCAAAAGAACAAAATAAAAAACAAAATCTGACTCTCTCCCTGCCCACCACCTCCTCCAGCTGATGCCCTGTAGGAGGCGCTGTAGGTCCCTGCCCGCTTAATCATACGATTTTAAAAAACAGCTTTTCCTCTACTGCTGTAAGAACTCTGAACTCTTCTCACCAGCCCTGACAGATGTGTTATTCATCTGATTTGATGTTGCCGACACTGCTATATTTATCTTACCCACTATGTTGTACTTAAAGCCAATTCCACAGAACTCGGCCGTGTGGTTATTAATTAATGTGTTTCGATTGATCTTTCAGAATGGTAATAAAACTTCTGTGGAGGTAAATGCTGAAGAGATTCGTGAGGAAAACAAGGTACAGTACACTAGCGTCTGCAGCCCGTCCTCAGGCGGAGGAAACAGTGAGCTGTGGTCAGGTCAGCCGTTAGATGGTAAGTAGAAGAAAGTCTCATATGTTTCAGTTAACATTTATGTTCCATCAAACCCCATCGAGCATTATTTCTTCAGAGCAAAGACACCCAGATGAGCTGCACTCTGACGAGCAGGAGCAGGAAACTGAACAAGAAGACCAAGTCTTGGTAATGTTTGTCTCATTGTACCCAGACTGTCCATAAAATGGCCCTAAAAAAAACACCCCACCATCGAGATGCATCATGGAGAATGTGGGGAGCCCGTGTTTTTGGAGCTTGACCCTTACAAGGAACTAAAAGTCAGATTATCTCCGCGTCTGCTGCTTGCATTTTTCTTAATCCGTTTTAAGTACAAGGTGTTTTCTGCATATGAACAGCAGTCCGCTGTGGAGCAGGCAGTGGAGGTGGAGGAAGACGTAGCTATGGATGAAGAGCAGACACCAAGCGAAGAGGACAATGCTTTTGCTCAGTCATCATCTGGAGACAAACATCCTCAGTCGACCCCGCTGGAGACGACAGCTGTGCCTTCAACCCCAACATTCCCATTTAAGTGAGGCTTTATCTGACTTGTCCAACACGTAGAATCCCTGTCAGGACCGCCACTGAGAACGGTGTTTTATTTGTTCCTTTCAGCTTCAGCCCTGCCAGCTCCCCACGTCACGGCACCTCCGATACCAAATCTCCAGCGTTCCTGTTCTCTCTGAACTCCGAGCCCAGCACCCCGGGCTTCTCTGGCTTTGGGTTTGAAGCGGGCTCTTCACAGGATGAGGTGAGCAGCGAGCAAAAGCAATAAGTGATTTGACAGAAATCAGTTTCTCAAGTTTTAGAATTAACTCCCGATTTTCTTCACAGGAGTCCCCCTTCGCTTTTGCCGGCTCTTTTTTCAGCGAGAAGGTGCTGCGCTTGTATTGGAACCTCTTTTTAATTCATACAGCGCAACTAGAACAAAATACCAAACCACTGTATGTTTGTACCTTTTCAGAAAACTGCAGAACCAAAGTCTTCAACCTGTACGTATCGAATCTAATCCCTCTGTTTTTGTGACGTGTATTAGAACTACAGGTATGTATATTATATGTGTATGTATACTTTGCAGGTCCTGAGTTCCTGTTTGGACAACCAGAGCAAAGTGAAGCCTTCCAGTTTGCCTTTTCCTCCAAAAGCCCTCAGACATCTAACAAAGACAACACCAGGGACGACTTTCCATTCTCATTCAATTTTTGAGAATTGGAAGAAAAATGCTGAAATGCTGAATTATTGTTTTTAATACCAGTTTGTTACCGATTTTCTTCTGTCGTGTTCTCATACAGTGGTTAGTGACAGATATCTTCATGGTTTAACACAGTTAGTATTAAGCTTTGTTCTGTTAAATATGTATTCAGCTGTCTGTTTAACTTAATATCTTATTTGAATTGCTCTTCACACATTTGAAAGAACATATTGCTGACAGTATCACTGTTAAATGACATTTAATTGAAGGTAAAGCATTATCAAAATAATACACAACATGCATTCATATGTCTTTACAGACTTCTCTATTCTAAATTCAGTAGTTACGTTTATTACACTGTGTATCAATACGTTTGTTCCGTTTCCATTAATTCATGATAGAAGCAGCGTTTCCTACGCAGTGTATAAATAAAATGAAATGAACGCCTCACTGGTCCCATGAGTCAAAGTCACATTCTGACATCCAACCACCCACTGCACCACTTTAATCTTTGTGAAAATGATAAGAGGGGCTCCAAAAAACTAGCTGCATAACATGGCTTATACATACATCTTGTTCAGATTATTCCACACCAACATATCCCCTTTATATAATATATTCAGTAGTAAATCAGAGTTTTAGCTTAATGGCACAGCTGAAATGTATTGCAGTGATTGGGTAACAGCGGCTTGATTGGAATAAAAAACCTGCTCCTCTTTGGATAAATGAATACTTGAAGTACTTTTTCATAGCTCCTATGATACCGACAACATACTGGCTTTTCATAGTCTTCAGTCCTGTAAACTTGCATTGCAGTGGGTTGAAAACCATTCTTAAAGTATGTAGTCTGCCTAGAAACGAGGGATGGAGGACAACTAAGGGTCAGAAAGTGCAGCGAGTCTCCTGCAGCTTCAGAGAGCCTAGAAGCCGGGGTCAATGCTGATGGAGCGTCGAGTCACATGTTCCAGCTCTCCAGGGACGTATTCACAGAAGCTGGTTTGGTACTTTGCCAACATTTTTAGCAACGGCCGAAGATTTAGCCACCACTGGACCAGGGGCATCCGGTGCCTGAAAAACAGGCAGAAATCAGATTTTATTAAGACTTATTAAGGATGAATGAACTCTTACTATTTGGCTAAAAATGGTGACATCGCTTACTCAAAATCAGTCAGAGCCTTCAGCTCAGTGACGGGGCTGAATGAGATGACCTTCCTGTTGAGGCCCAGCACACATGCTGTATCTGGTGAGTTGGCGAACACACGGCCTGGTGGGAAAGAAAAAAAACCATGCTGTAATCATAACAATGCTGCGATTTGACTTTCATAGCAATTCATATATATATATATATATATATATATATATATATTTATCAACTTTGACTTTATACAGGAACTGTACCTAGACGGAAGTTTTCAGTCAGTCTCTCTGAAATCCACTGGATAGCCCTCACACCCAGCTTAGTCCCAAAGTTTCTATCAAAGGGAGACGGTGCCCCCCCCTGGAGCGCAAACACACAAGCAGTTAATACATATATATTATGACACTCTTGTCTCTTCACAGTATATGGAAGATTTATAAGTTGCTACGCTGTAATTTTCCAGAGTGGAGGACTTGTGTGGTGGCTCCGTACCTGCTGAAGGTGCCCCAACACATTGACTCTGCAGTCAAAGATGCCCTTCCCCTCTGACGAGTACAGCCTATGGATGAAATCTGTAGTGTAGTTTTCATGGCATTTTTCATTCCTGTTAAGACAGAGAAAATGATCAACAGAGGAAAAACTAAAATCGGACAATGTTTGTGAAAAACAAAGACGAGAAGATGCACATCAGCGTTTGCGTCAGATTCTGTGTGTGGCTGAGTGAGTATTATGCACCTCAGCACGAGACCCCGCTGGATGTCCTTCTTCATCTTTTCAGTCAAGTGATCCACATTGGTCTGTATATATATTAAAAGAGACAGAAAGCTGTCAACACTGCAGACAAGAAGAAAAGAATCAGCGGAGGGTTCTCTTCTGGTCTCACCTTCAGGTCGTGAATGTTGATGGGGTCTTCAAAGATGTAGGCTGCGTCAGCACCCACAGCGATGCCAGTGCAGGTTGCCAGATATCCACAGAACCCCCCCATCGTCTCCACCACAAACACCCGTCTCTTGGTCCCAGAGGCGGACTGCTTGATCTTGTCGCAACCCTGAGGAAGAAACCCAAAACGGCAGAGTGAATGGAGACACTGGCAGTTGAAGGGCACTTACAGCCGCTAGTAGTAGCGCTGGTGTGTTGTTTGTGAGCTTTTAATATAGAAGTAAAGGGGTGAACTAAAGTGCTGATCCAACTTACTCCCTCTAAAAGTTTAAAGATTTAAAACTAAAGCTCTAAACACTCACTGTCAACCCCGTTTTATCTAAGTATACAGAGTTCAAAGTGTACCTCAGTAATACAGCAGCTCATGTTACGTGTCATGTTCTCTGGCTTGGTCTCTATTCGTGTTAATCCTGAAAACATCAAAGTCACTCTGTTAATTTGCCATCTGCTCAGCATTACCTCCATGGCAGCATTGACAGCCGTGTCTGCTCCCAGGCTGAAGTCCGTTCCGGGGACGTTGTTGCTGATGGTAGCGGGGATCACACACATGGGGATGCAGAGCTCATCATAGCGACTCCGGGCTTCAAACAGCTGCAGCACACCTGCGTACCCCTTTGAAAGTCATCAAGAGATGAGAGAACGCTCTTTGATGTAACGTCGACGCTATGAAATAATATACAGGTAGTGCAGTTCTGGTTCTTTGGGGTTGTGTCTTATACCTCAAACCCTCCAATGACCAGCAGAGCTGAGATGTTGAACTTGGTGAGGGTTTCCACAATCTTCTCCATGTGTTTTTCTGGAAGAGTTCTGAAATAGGACATAAATCATGAATAATTTAAAAGACACTGACTATTTTAAGAGGCACTTTGCTAGTCACTTTGCAGTTGTCCCCCACAGCCTGTAATACGTTGTTTAATTTCTCCTATGGCTCTGAATAAAGGTTTGTCAAATCTGATAAAATGACTCAAGTGACGTCACCCTGGTCTCTGGGGGGAGAATACATGTTTTTCACCAGAAGATTTGCATTAAAAACTGGGGCCTTTGGATTTGAAAGATGTGGGTGGGAAGGTTGCATCATGGGAACTGTAACATCTGGTGATTTTGGAAGTTAACACACAAGATTGAAAGGTAGGAATATCAAAATATCATTATATATTGTGATATAGCACATTTTATGAAAAATCAATTGAGAAAATTGGCTAATCTAAATAATACCTGACAAATCAAGGTACTTGATCACATTAATCCAAAAATCATATATGATTAATAATATAATTACAACTCAAATTTAGCTATGACGCAGACCTGCTATTGCATTTTTTCACATTAACCTCAATGGCCAGTACACCCAGGGACACGACAGGGATCCATAACACAACAATAACACAATGGTACATGTTGTCATATTGCTTCTCTCCTGCATCAATTTGTGTCTCATGTCTCCATAACTTAAAAGGAAGTAAAGTGCTAAACTGTTGAAGTACTCTTAAGATGACCTAAATGTTCGTATTATAGAAACCAGAGTGTCCTGTTCCTCACCGTTTCGTCCCCAGCAGTGAGCCCCCTTGGCCCGTCCATCCCGCCACACTGTGCCATTTCATCTCAACAACCTGCGGACGGACACGAGTCAGTACTGAACGGTTTCCTCTCAGTCTCATAGAAGGCTACCTGTTGCTGAAACCCCCCCTGCAGTGTGGTATAGACGCAGAGGTAGCAGCCCTCACCTGTCCATTGGCAAGTCCTTGAAAGCCGTCGTGGACAGCGTAGACCTTCAGTCCTTGAGCGAGCGCCAACCTCACAGCAGACCTCACCGCCGCGTTCATCCCCGCAGCCGGAGCGCCCACGTTCAGAACAGCCAGGGAGAAATTGCTCTGAGGGAAACACGAGTCAGATATTAATACACACATTTGCATTAAACATTGATGATTCATTTATACATGTTGGGGCTACTACCGTATATGTGTGTGTGTGTGAGTGTTCATGTTAGTGATAGACTCACCTCAGACTTGATGGGCTTCTGGAAGGCAAGAAGCTTGTAGATTTTCAAGTTGTTCTCAAAACTCCTGCAAGAAAATCATCATTTTTAGCTTAGACTTGTTTAATATTTGCACAGAAAAAAAGAATAAGAATGGTTAATACATTTACAACAGACTATGTTGACATACATCGAGGCAGTTTTGTATTTTAATGTAATGATATATTCTAACTATCTAGTATACATGAAGAATCCTCTCAGCTCTCACCCTCCACGCAGTTTGATGGCCTCATCAAACCTCTTCTCGTTCATGGCAGTCTGCACCAATTTAGTCTGCAAAACAGTCGAAAAATTACAGCGACCTCCCACTGTTTTTCCAAATATGCCCATCAACAACAATCATAGAGGAGAGCAGAGCGACTCACCATCTCCACACACTCCATTAGAGGCAGACGAACAGCGTGGTTACCCGCCAGGCCGATGGCACACGGTGGAGTGTCAGGAGAGGCCTCCATCAGGGCGATCACCGCCTCCACGCCCAACTTACAGCTCTGACAACAAAAGAGAGTCCACACTGTACAAGCGCATTCACATGCAGAGATCATGAACGTTGAAGGGAATCATGTCTAAATGAGAGGCATGTTCGACAATGAGGCGGTTTAGATCTGCAGGTAAATGTTCAAACTATCGCTGAATTAATACTTGTATGGCCTCAACATCTTGTTCATGTGTCATAGCAGCATTTTTTTTGCAGTTGTCCAGCTCACCAGTATTCTGTCGAATGCGGAGGGAGTTCCTCCTCGCTGAACGTGGCCGAGTACCGTCAGTCTGGTATCATAACCCAGCCTCTCTATCACCAGCTTCAAACACACATGGGAGCATTTCACCGGGTTATGGGTTATATAGCAGGCACACACACACAACAGAACAGTCCAGTACAAACATTTGAGAGGAAGCTCTGAACTGCTCTCTGCTCGTGTTGAACATTTGAATTATATTTCAACACCACAGGCATCTGTTACATACCGAATAGGCACATCTTTAAACTTACATCTTTCACGTAGGTTGAGGTGATGAGCTTGCCATTGATGTCGATGGCTCCCTCTGCGATGATTATAATGTTGAGTCTTGACCCACTTGTGCGGCTCTGGAGTCAAACAGATAAATACATATCAGCCATTAAATCAGTTAGCACAATCCTGCCTCTAAGTACTGTATAAAGGGAGTGTTCCTGAAATGTTTACATGTCTATATTTCTCCTACTTGAAAACAGAGTAACTTCTCTTTGTGAATACAAATATGCGTGGGACTAATAAACTGAACTTACTCCCTCTAGGCGGTTGCACATCCGGTCCTCCCAGCCCTCGAGAGGCGGAGCCTCTGGAATGAGGAGCCAGTCTGCTCCAGAAGCCAGTGCTGACACCAGGGCCAGATATCTGGAGTGACAGCACGTTTGTTTTATTCGGTGACAGCGTGTGAAGGAAAGCAAAGTGTGTTTGGTGAGTGTTACTCACCCACAGTGTCGCCCCATGACTTCCAGAACAAAAGTGCGCTGGTGGCTGTGGGAGGAACACAACATGTATATTGATCCTTTTAGAGCAAAAGTATGTGAGCACATAAAACTGAGAATGTCCATATTGTAGCAACATGCCGAGATCCAAGGGAGCAAGTTCAGGCGAGACCAAGGACATCGTGCCAAACACGCTTGAATGGGGGTGTTGAATTACCACAAAACGATTGCATTCCCTCATTACACTATGCAGGTATAAATACACATTAGGTGTAACATAGGGCTGTAACTAACAATTATTAATCTGCAGGATATCTCTTACAATCGTGATTCATTTTTCTATAAATTTGTGAACTATGCTCATCATTTGTCTGAGCCCTTGTTTGGTAAGAACTACTGAACAAGTGAATATCATGTCGTAATTAAACAGCAGCTGTCACCTTTGTGCTGTGGTCATGATCGCATCAATGATCTCCATGATGCGGTGCAGCGCTGAGTCAGCTCCGATGGTCATGTCCGTACCACAGAAGTCATTGTCGATGGAGCCCACAAGCCCCACGATGTTCAGGTGGGCATGCTGCTTGGCCAGAGTGTCTGTGATCCTTCCTGAAGTAGCGCATACACACACACAGACACACACACATTTGTGTAGGTCAGCTGATGTCATATGAGCACACCTGGAGGTTTGCAATGAAATATCCTGGCTTCTTTCCGTCGGCTAGAAAATGTATAATTCAACGTTCGGTTGTACTTTGCCCCACCACCTTGTGTCATCTCGAGATGGTGACGGCAAAAAAGCCGAACTCCACTTCTTCTATACGGTCTATATGTTGTTCTTTGTGGATGATACAGCTATTTATCTGTATTGACATGAAACGATACAAAGTCTGCTCCATAAACTGGACGATTAAATGATGCCTTAAAGGGCTTTTTTCAGCACTTTAATTATTTATTGTTTCCACTGTGCAGTAGGAGAACATAATGAGGGTTAAGGGTTAAATTAACAAAGAGAGTACGTTACCTTTCTGTACGAGCTCATCCAGCAGACTGCTCCACTCATTGCGAAAGATGTTGGCTCCGGTGAGGCTGCCGTCTCCGCCGCACACACACAGGTTGGTAATGCCTTTCTTCACCAGGTTAAAGGCGGCCGCGATCCGTCCCTCACGCGTTGTGAAGGCCTTGCATCGAGCGCTACCTATCACAGTGCCGCCCTGCAGCAGAGACGTCACATAACAAGTGACAAAACAAATAAAGACAAGCGCCACGTTGTAATCTGTCACTGAGTAATAGCATACTAAGTGACAGAAATACGTCAGTTTGCTCTGGCTCTTGATGGTGTTGTTAGTTGCGTGAAATATCTGCGATGGAAGATTCAGATGAGATGAATTTCAAGCAGGGAACAATAGATTTGCTTTAGAAAAAAAATCAACTGCCTTCAACACATTTGCTCCATAATTTACTAATGCACTAATTTACTAATTTCCTTTGTGCAACTTGCTGCTTCTACAACTGATAAGGCTTAAACATACAGCAAGGCCCCTTACCAGCTTATAAGCAGTATTACACAGGCAGGGAGAGAAGAGTTGAGAGGAGGTGGATGAAATAATACAATTCCTATTAAAACCATAAGAAAAGAAAGAGAAATAGAGAGAGATATTAAACACCAGAAATTTGTTATTTGTAACACCTGCGCTTATACTAGAATGACAAGTCAAAATGTCTGCCTTGAAAAAAGGCCTATTATAGCTTTTAACCCTTCTGTTAACAGGGACTGACTATATAATGTATAGTCTATATATGTGTGTAATATTTAACCTACCAGCTGGATGATGTTGGTCACACTTTGCCAGTTTGCCAGCTTGATGTTGTCTCCTCCATCCACCATGCCCTGGTATCCCTGAAAAGCAATTTTCCAAATGATATGTTAGTTTGAAAAACAACAATGCAGACTGGTCAAGCAGGAATGAAGTCCTAAGACTCAATGTTTAATAGGCTCCTATTAATAGAAAGAGGTTTGTTTACCTCATGTATAAGATAGACCTTGGCCCCCACATAGATGCCCATCCTGGTCACAGCTCGGACCGCAGCGTTCATCCCTGGATCGATGATAGTTGCATAGAAATATTAGACTTGCCTATGAGTTTCATTACACACAAGCTGTTACACAATCACCCTGCATGGGGAAATCAAACACTGTGCTCCATATGACTCCATTATCGGTTATTGGGTAACGGTGCCATCTGCTCTCTGGTGACAGTAAGCAGAGTCCTTGACCAGCATTAGTGTTACTTGAACAGACCGTGGCACTGTATGTGTTACCAGTACTGGAAGTACAGTATCAGACAGATACAACGTCAATGCGGTAAAAGGTGCAATATTGAGCTGAGTCGTCGTGGAGAAGAGGAATAAAGTAGACTAGCAGAAAATGTAAACACAGTACAAGTACATTAAACTGTACATAATTACAGTACTTTGAAGTGTACTTAACGTTGGTTACTTTACACCGTTGTGAATTAGGGCAACATACAATACAAGCTCCTAACTACGGTTCCTAACTGAGTGAAATGACCCGGATGTATCTAAGTAGCCGCCATGATAAGAGCTGTTTGAATTCTCTAAATGCAAAGGAAAGTGCTTCAATGCTTCCTTTATTATCTCCTTCAGCTTAGGATACACTGGACCTTTTTTTTTTTTTACCAAAGGAAAGAATATAATGCCGCCCCACAATTCCTTGCGGCGGCCTCATTTCAAGTGACGCACCATTCGGCCGTCCATGAAAACATAATGATATGCTTATCTTTCACAGGGTTTAAATGGTTGAGTGTGAGAGACTGTAAGGGCTTGATTACATAATACATTGAATACTTTGAATGGTGTAAATAATACACAATATATCATGTACAAGTATGGGTATTTATTTGAACTTTTTACTCCCTGGTTTGAACGTCTTCCAGGCTAATTTCAAATAATCTATTTAGTCTGTTTTATCAAAACAGCTTCAATGACAAAATAAAATATTTGATTAATACATCTGTGTAATATAACATCTTTCATTCCTCTGATCTGATTTCACGTGTTTTTATGTTCCATCTGTAATAAATATGTGCCATCCTCTTTGTTTACCTTTTTGGTAACCCCGTGTTTACTGTCACATCGCTGTGCATTGTGGGTAATTCCCTGGGGCAAAGTCGGCAGAAATGCAGATTTACGGAAATTGTTCGTAGAGGGCTGAACATGTCTGCAGGAGAGCCCTCAAACACTCGATGATCTGACCGTGGAACAGCCCCAAACCCGCACGGCCTCGACGTCTGTGAGCCCGTGCGTATGGAGGTTGTTATTGGTCGTCTTTTCCTAACTCCTCATGAATTCTCCTTCACACCTTTCCTCGACCCCGTGATGTTTTCCATCGAGGTCAATGGGGAGTGGTTAGTAACAGATGTTAGGAGGTCATATTTTGACTTTTTGGGCCACAGACTGAATATGCAACCCACACGCGACCTTTGACCCATTAGCGTTACAGTCTTTATAACACTTTCCAATCATTTTTTATCAAAAGATCTTCACTCCTCTCCATAAACAAACTATTGCTATTACTCCATGCTTATGTTGACATTTACTACATGAAGTTATCTTAATACCTGCATGTATTTAAAGGCTACTACCTGTACTATAATGCTAATTTGAGTTAAAACTCACCTTGTGCATCTCCACCGCTGGTCAGCACTGCCATGGCTCGACCAGCTCCCGTCATCTTCAGCTTCTCCAAGTCCATCGTGCACATTTTGACCGAGTTTACGAGAACAAACTTGGGTGAAAACTTTTTAAAATGGCCGTCAACAAGTTAAATGAAGTGGTTCTTTTTAGGTAAATAATGGTTAATCCAGCTGTCGCTTCCTTGTCAGCAGTAGGTAACATTCGAGTAAACGTTACCAGGGACTTGGCTCCGCCCCCTTCAAGGCACAGCTCGCGGGGAGGAGTGCAAGTGAGCGCTTATTTTATGACCCCGCACCGTCCGGCAATACAATGTTGCAGCTTCAGCAAGTCTTAAGACATTAACCCCGCCTCCTCGAGTTCTACAACAGCACGTAGAGCACGTACACCAACCTTTTCAACAGGTTTTATTATTACGACGCTAAAAATCATATATATATAATAACAAAGTACATAATACATGAATTATACTTACATATGGTTTTGTCCCCATTTTCACAACGGTGGGGGCAAAATAATCTGAGGACCCCTTAATTAAGGTCTTGCTTCTTTTTTTATTGCCTTATTAATTAGTTAGTGAACACTCGACTTGACTGAAAAATACCAAATCAATATTCATACTTAAAACATTTAAAATTTGAAAACTTACATTAAAAGAAAACCTTCTTCATAGTATTGATTCTTGGAATTTGGGTATTCTTTAGGTTTAGCATCTTTGTGCCTGGTGTTAAAATACAAATAATTTTACCAAATTCCTGACAGCTCGGAGAGAACTTTGTTACAAAATGTTATGTTTGGAGACAGTAAATATAACACTCAAATGAATAAATATAATGTAGAAAATAAATGTCTGCTACCTCAGTATACTTCTAAAATCCTGACTATGGTTGAGTTTCATATTATTGTTATATAAAACTTTAGCACTATGGGTCCTGTGGCTTCTAAAATACACGTGAAACAGGCATGAAATGAACTTCTAAAACTCAATGAGTCTATAAATGACTATAACTTAGAAGAGAAGAGGCGGACCGCAGTGTGTTGGGTACAGTACATCAGCATTTATTCCATGCAGTCGTTTGCTCTGATTTTATTCTCCCAGATACCCGTTGCACTGTACACTGGATAATACAGGAAACTGACAGGATTGGTTGATCGTAATGCCATTCAACAGGAAACAGGTAGTTGGAAATGAGAGTAACAAAGAAACAGATGTTCGATACAATGGATGAGGCAACATGAAATTCAGATGTCAGTATCTGGTATTTTGATTAAAAACGAGAGGAAGGGATCTCTGCAGAAGTACAGAAATCAGCATCACGCCTTCAGCCTGAACGTCTCAGCTGCGTCAGAGCACTGGCTGGCTTTTGGCTGTGCTAGTGATTCCTTATAGTGCCTGACATTGACTAACTAAAGTCTGCCAAATCAATACTTCATCATCTAAATGACGAATGGTCCCCTGCAGGGTCACACAGACAAAAAATGATGCCAATGATATGCAATGCTTTTGTTCTCCCATACAAATACTGTCCTCACCCCCCCACCAAGTCATTGTGCTTCCTTTAAATAATACTATTCAGGAGAAATCATAGATCATGACATTTCTAAAGCTGCCTGAAACCTTACCAGTCATTCATAATAAATTAATTCAATAATCACGTAGGCCAGCTACAAAGAAAAAAAAAAAAACAAGAATTAAATTAAAACTTTACAACAATCAAAACTTCACAGGATATATGCCAGAAAGACAATGTTATTAACAGCTTGATCGGATTACCCAGTTATTACGAGACACTAGGTTATTTCACACGTACGTAAACAGAGTGAAGGAGGCTCGAGGAAAGGCAGCAGCTGCTTTCAGTACCAGGTGTAAGCCTTTCAAGCGAAGAGCAAATCGATCCATCGGTACAGTTTTAGATTCACCTTGTGCTGTTCAGTCCTCTAGACTCACGCCCTCCTGCAGTGTCCAATACTGACGTAATACAGATGAAAGAATTTCCTGCTCATTTTTCAACCAATCGGGGGGGCTCATCATCAGTGACGGAGGGCTCCGTCAGAGCTGTGCGAGACGTCATAGGGGAGGAGAACAGATTACAGTACATTTACAGATGTTTATTTACAGGAGTAAGTTACTCTGAGATGAGGTTGTTGAAAACCAAGAGCGTGCTTTATTGCTCTGTGGCCTTTGTCTCTGGCTTTTATTCCTAACTTCAGAATCTCAGCCGTCTGCTCACACACGAGCTGACATCTTGACATCGTTTTCGTTCCAATTCAACCTTGGCTGTCTATTTTTTCTTTTTCAACCGCAGAATCGAGGTGGATGACAAACACTCAAATAGGGCTCAAAATAAAGCTCTCACAGGTGCAGTATCCCCTTTCAAAGATAACAAGACAAAGCAGTTAATGTTGCTGGGGCTCTAGGGTTTGGAGCCGGGGGACATTTATACGACACAAGCAAAGTCATTGTGACTTTCCCCATCTAGTGGCTGTTGATATATTGCTCCTGCTCTCAATCTGCAACACAAAACCTGAGCATCAAACCCCCCCCCCCCCCCAAAAAAGGCGAATTCATGACATTTTAAAATCTAGCGTCTATAATAAGCTGTTGAACACGTGCTGCTCTCCTACAGCCACCAGCCACCGTTCAGTGTCTAGCCAGCTAGACGCCTCAGATCCTGAGCAAGGAAACTTCTCACCTGAGCGCCAACCTACATTATTGCGGTTTTTATTCACTACAGCACAAAAAAAAATCAGCCAGTAGAAACCACCCTGCTAGAAAATGCTAAACGCTGCACCTAGTGATTATACGAAATGGGCTACTGCACCTGGATTTCAACTAAAACGCTCTACGTCTCTACATAACATTAATGTCTGTTACAGCAATAAAGGGTTGAACATCTGTAAGACTTGTTTTTTGAATTCTCCTGTATGGTCCATATTATGTGCCACTCAAAGAAGATTCCTACGTACAATAATTGGTCCAGTCCAGTTTCTCACAGTCCTCGAACAATCCTGAGATGAGACTTGAAACTGTATTGTCTAATGGAGAGGAACGGGTTTTGTGTTCTCACACACACACACACACACGCACGCACACACACTCACGCAGATAACTCCCTAAAACAACTCGGATCATGACATCTGATTGATGATCACGTTGGCGTGTCTCGGAGAAGGATGAGCCGGGTCACAAGAGAGTCTCTTTTGTTGCGTTTTTATCGTTTCTTAGTTTGTGTCGGTTTGTGTCTTCATCTCTGTCGGCTCGTCCGCTTCATGCAGTCTTCTGGCAGCGTTTTGTGTTTTTTTTACGATCTGCACAGGCATGCTCGGACAGTTCAGCGGGGGATCCTGATGACCGACTAGACGCACGTGTGGGGTTTCTAGAAAGGAAAGGGAGTCCGGTTTGCGAGGCAAGTCGTTCATGCTGGTGTTCACGCTGTTTTAAAATAACCCCCCCCCCTTTAAAATATCCCACCCCCCCTCACCACGGTGGGGCGGTGGGATGGGAGTGGTGGAGGGTTAGGGGAACAGGGATCTGCACTGTAAACTCATGATAAAGCAGGTTGATCTTACTTTAGTAAGGGGGGGGGGGGCAGACTAAAACAATAAGATGCTGAGAGCAATGATCAAAAGGCTTGTAGTGACACTACTTGTCTGCGTCAGTCACCTGAGAGACCAAATATCTAACACGTCTACACATCCTCCTCATCATCATCATCATCCTCACAACACACACTTAGCCCATGCTCAGTTTAAAAAGTGTTTTTTAACTCTGAATGATCAGAGAATTTACTGATTTTCCTTTGAAACTCAAGACAAAAATAAATTATGAATGTTACACAATCTACTGTACATTATCATTCAAAAGGGGAATCCCTGCCATGGGTTTGCCTGGATGCTGTGCAACAGGAGGAGGGGAAATGAGGGATTATGAAGGGTGGTTTTGGGGGAGGTTCTGGGAGAGATTGCATGGGGGATTTGCTATAAGGAGCTTTGTTTACAATGTCGTCCTCTTATTGCTGTATTTTCTGCAAGGCTGAGCGGGACACGATGGCCTCCAGGCAAAAAAAGAGCCGAGCCCTGGGGGAGGGGGGGGGCAGGTTTCACCACGAGGAAGGAGCCCCGGCGGCTTTGTTGTTTCTGATGGTGGCATCGGAGCACTCCGCTTCTGATGAATCACAGTCTGAATCCCCAAACTGTAGTGGATTCTGGGAGAAAAATGAGAGTAAGAAGACGGATTCAGTACCTGCTTTACAATATCGATTGAAGTATTTGATCATCGCTAGCAGGGCTAAGACACAAAGCGCTAACATGCCGGGACCACACACACACACACACACACATCCGCAGTACGGACCTCGTAGCTGTGTTCGTCGGAGCACAGTTTTCCCAGTGAGATCTGGGTCTTCACCCGGCGCACGGCGCACTCCTTGTCAGAGAGGCCATCTGACTGGGTGGAGATGTCGATGGGGATGTCCGGCGTGTGTGACAGCAGCTCGTCCAGATGTTCCTCCTGACTGGCGCTCAGCCTCTCCAGGGGCCCGCTGTGGGAGTGGTCACTGGTGTTTCCCTCCTCTCCGTCAGACACCGACAGGTTCTCTGAGCTGAATGTGGAGTAGGACTGGAAGCTGCTCATACAGCGATGAGGTCTGTGAGGGAGCAGAGGAAATACGTTTCCTTAAAGACATGCCAGTGTTACATGCTATAATGATTATTTGGGTTATGATGAAACAGTGTTGGAGCACAGTTAAGGTGAAAGTGGCAAACTTTAAGCTAGGACGGGCAGTTTTCTGAAAGGATTTGAAAATACAGCCCTCATCCTGCAGCTCTCCCCCCCCCCCCTCTGTGCTAAGCCCCTCCCACCAAAAGAGAACAGGTATATGCACACACTTAACTCAGTAACCTGTAAGAGCACAAGTTATTCAGGTCAAACTTCATTCCGATCATGATTGTGAGCCGGATGCCGTTATATAGCGGCGGTTTTATGAGTTTTACTGCTTTGCAGTGTAGGCAGTGGTTGCCAATGCTGGAATAGAAACCTTTTCTGCAGGATATCCCGCCATTGAATCAGGCTTTCATCTTCTGAGAGACGTGATCGCACATTTGCATTTGTGAAACAGCCAATAGGAACGCCCTCTCTCTGAAATGACTTTTGTCTGTTATCTTCTCAGCTGTCAGTTGAGGCTTCATCTCTGTTGCTCTGCTAGATTGACCAAACTGCAGACCCCTAAAGAAGCTTTAATGCATTGTAACTAAATTTATATTTTACCTCGGCCTCCTTGGAAACTCCACTTCACTGTCAACCTCACCCTCTTCCTCTTCAGATGACTCGTCACCACCCTGTAAGAGAAGCAATTACAGCTGTTAATAAATCATCTTTCGCAGTTTTCTAAACACAAACGCGTACGAAAGACCAAACGATGGAAGGCTACCAGCTTTGCTCACCTTCCTGAGAGGTCTGAGAGTGCGGGGCAGTGCAGTGAGCAGGGTGTGAGTGCGCCGGGACAACTCTCGTTCTTGCGGCTGAGCCTTCTTTGTGGCCTCGCCGTCCGAGGCTGGATCTTTGCTGGGAGCCCCCAAAGAAGACGCGGTGCCTTCCTGGGTGTTGAGCAGAGAGTAGCGGGGCAACTCCGGATGGCTTGATGCAGGAGGGGTCTCCTGACAGTGTAGGCAGCCAGGGAAGGGGTGAGCCTGGCAGCAGGGACACAAAGCACCAGCACTAGCACCTGGAGCAGGATTGGAGCTGGCGGACGAAGTCTGCTGTCGCGTGTCTGCATCCACAGCGGTGGATATGAGGTCGGGGCTGAATCCAGAAACGCGGCGCTGGAGGTGGTCTGTCTGCGGGCTGCGGAGGGGAGCGGCGGGGCCGAAGTAGCGCAGGTTGTTGGCACAGTTTACAACGGCCATCTCCCGGCCCTTTAAGGGGAGGAAGGGCCCCTCGGTTTGTGGGTGGTGGTGGTGGTGATGGAGGAACGGCTGCTCCTGGAGAGACCGGGTGTCTTCTAATGCCCCTGCAAGAGGCTTCAGCAGCCCGGGGAACTCGCTGTGGCTTCCTTTACTGTTGGCCCGGCGGTGACGGGGCTTGCTTCGGTAGCGGGCTTTGCCGGGAGGCGTGGACACCTTCGGGCTGGCTGATAGAGGTGATGGGGAGGGGAGCGGGTCGAGGCTGGGGATGCCATCAGAACGAAGCAAGTCGGGTCTGAAAGAGATGAATTAGAGAACATTAACATAATGTATCGAAATCAATGTATTCTCCCCAACACGAATGCCTTCGAATGACACAACTGGCTTTACCAGAACATCTAGTAATTCATACTACTTCACTCAGAATTGTCACGTATTTAATGGATATGAATCCTCTAGATGAACCTGAAAATGCTAATGTTTGTGTAGCAGCCGAAACAGGAAATTAAAATCTTTTATTTTACAATTAGCTGTTCAGTTGCTACGATTCAGACCTTTTAGTGGGGGGCATCCCAGGTTTGTGGGACATGCTTCCTTTCTTCTTGATGAGCTTCTCTACAGCGTTGGTCCTGACGATGGGTCTGACAAGGTGACGCTTATAGGTCCCTGGATATTTCTTCTCCACTGCCTGCTCTCTCCTACAGGGACGGCAGAATTATTCTGGAGTTAAATAATAGTGAAAAGAATTCACACTCAATTCTACCGAGAGTTGTACTTTCATTACTCCAAACTCTGGGAGACAGAAATCAAATAAGGCGTACAAATCTATGCAAATGTATCTGAAACTAATACAGATTATCTTACTTTGAATTTGACTTATACTTTCTATTTTAATTAATGATTTCTTTCTTTTTGGGGGGAAAGCACACAAGACAACATACGCAGGAATTATTCAGAAGAGGAAGGAAAAAAAAGTAATTCCCAAGCAAAGACAAGTAGTCGTCTAAGATGTTTAAAACTGAGCCTGACCTGAAACAATTACTTTTTATTCTGTTCTTCTCACGAGCTGAATAGTCGGTCAGTTGTCCTGCCAGCTATTGTAATAATTTAAAATGTGAAAAATGACTGAAAATGCCTTTTATAACGAGGAAATGGTAGTATACACACAAGTGAGGAGCAGGACAGCAGTAAAGCCAGCTGATGACTACTGTGCTGCAGGATTTATTTACATACTTCATGAGTTCCTTCTCTCGGACCTCCAGCTGCAGCATGATGGCACTGAGCTCCATGTAGAGGTTGTTGGCTCTCTCCAGCTTCCGCTCATAGTGCTCCCGGATGTCCAGTGCGTGCCTGAGGGTTTGAGAAATGCAGACAAATATTCATCTCTAACAACCAATAATTAACACAAAGAAATAGATACATGCTTAACATACTAGTCATTTACTATAGTTTACTTTTCTTACACACCTGAGTTCATCCCGCCTGCGTCGGATCAGCTCCTCGTCCAGCCTGTGGATACAGGTGCCTTCACTTTTGATCTTCTCGAAATGTTTCTTCACTTCCTCTCTCCATTCTGACTGTAATGTGGACGGACAAAAAAGCTGACAATCCACTCTCAAACACAAAAGCCATCAAATGACTTAAACTACACTTGTACCTCTAGATGGTGTCATCTAGACACTGTAAGTAAATACTGTCTAAAGGCTTGTGAACCACACTCAGGGTTGGTGCATATCAAGAGTAGAGAGCACTGTGACTCCTACAAAGTGAAGCTTATTGGGTTTTGCAGCAACAGCGCTGACCTGAGACTTGAAGTAGGTCTCCTGAGGAGCTCCTAGGACATCAGCAGAGGCAATGTCGAGGTGTAGGAGGATCTGACGAAACGAAGGCCTATTCCTGGGCTTGCTTTGCCTGCAATCAGCAAATAACAGGGAAAGATATGATTCAATGAGAACGCTAAGAATGTTCTTTTAGGCAAACCGTTGTGGTGCATTTGTTAACGCAGCACAAAACCTTTTTAACAGCGATATTCTAACAGATGTGCTGGTGCTAACACAATATGTGATCCGCACTCACCATGTTTGTTTCATGAGGATTTTGAAGCCATCCGGGCAGGTTGAGGGGACAGGAAGGTGAAGGCTGTTGCTGCCAACACCCCAAATGATGGCGGAGGAGTCCACATCTTTGTAGGGAACCTCTACGGTCAGAAGTTCCCAAAGCACGACTCCAAATGACCTTAAACAGAAAAGCAAGTCAGGTCTCACTACAGCGACATCAACAATAATCAATATTAGACTTTTATCTAAGATATATAATAACACAGCTCAACACTGCCCTAATGTCTTTCTTATTTCTTAAAATAAAAGTCATTTTAGTACTCACCAGATGTCTACTTTTTCAGACACAGGCTCATTTCTTATCACTTCCGGGGCCATCCAGGCCACCGTACCCGCAAATGACATCTTTGTACTTTTGTCACTGAGCTCTTTGGACGTTCCAAAGTCGGAGATTTTCACGGTGTCGTTGTAGGTGACCAAAACACTGAAGACGGACACAAACAGAAGTCACACAGACTTGTTAGCAGACGTCTCTTCTACAAGTTTATGGTAGCGCTATAATAATCTGTATCAACTGCACAGTAAATTCTAGAGCTGTTATAAAAAAACACATGTTCACCCTGTCATACTGAAGCCAAGGAGTGTCAGGCCGACATTAATCAATGCCTGATGACCTGGGTTAAATCATTCTGACCAATAGATGGTAGTAAAACTGTTACAGGAGCACATTTCTGCATCTGAAACCCCCCATTAGCCGAATGAGACTGACCTTTCCAGTACATTCAGCCTGCTGCCATTCTGCTGACTAATACAGTGTTTGGCCCTGCAGCAGCATGATGATATTGATTAGAGAAACTAGAGGGCTACAGTGTGCCCAGGATGAGACCGGACACGGTCTTACGTCAAGGCCACTAGCTTTAAATTCTGAGGACGGCATTTGAATGTCAGATCACTCAGAGCTGAAAAGGATGAATTGTTGCTGCTGCTGCTGTGGGCCGATCAGACCACAGCAGCCGTGGGTTGCTGCGCTAACAGACTGTCAATTGTGAACTTTTCCTGCTCTATACCAGGAAAAAGAGGACACTCACTTGGGAGACTTGAGATCTCTGTGAATGATCTTGTGCAGGTGAAGGTAGTTCATGCCGCTGGCGATGCCTGTGGCCCAGTCCACCAGCATCCTGGGGGTCACCTTCCTCCCCGCCCTCAGCACCTCGTACAGCTGGCCCTGGGCACAGTACTCCATGATGATGCAGTAACAAGGCGCCTGGGTGCACACGCCCCTAAAAAATGGACAAAACACACTTGTGTTTAAAACTGTGCACATTTAAGAGCTCCAGCAGCGGAACCAGACAACATCAGCTCACATGCAAGATCGAGTGGTGGCAGACTTACTTGAAGCTGATGATATTTGGATGCTTGAGTTTTCGCAGAGGTTTGATGTCCGTCTCCTTCTGCTCACGCACCTTCTTGATGGCCACCTCCTCGGAGCGGAACTTGCCTAAGAAGACGGCTCCCTGTGCACCGCTGCCCAGCCACTGCAACTCGGAAATCTCCTCAAATGGCACCTCCCACATGTCTGGAAACAAACAAAATACAAGTTTTATATTAAGGCTTTTTAAATTGTATACACTCGTCTAATTTTGAGCTTTAGCATTGTTTTTGTCCATCAATGTTCTTTGACACGTTTGCTCTTTAGAGGAATAGTTCAACATTTTTAGAAATAAGCTTAGTCGCGTTCTTTCTGAGAGTTTGGTGAGTAGATACGTCAACATAAACATGTGTAGAAGCAGACTGAGGCGCTCGCTCTGTGTGTGTGTGTGTGTGTGAGAGAGAGACCGAGAGACGGGAAGAGAAGGTGGACTATTGTACACAATGTTTCTGTAAGTTATTAATAACATACCCCGAAAGCTTTGATGCTTCGAACAATCCGGTACAGCCCTAATCCAGAGGGAATAAAATCCACCTACCAGCACAGCTAAAGCTCAGTAACATCAACAATTTATATCTTGTTTGTTTATTCTCTAAAAACTCAAGTGCAAAAATGACCATGACGACAAAGTGAACTATTCCTTTAAAAAAACATCTATCTTCTATCTTGAGGAAAAAACACAACACTTTCAAAATAAATGTCGTGTACGTTAAGCGTTCTGAAACTATCTTCATGTGAACATAGTATCTCAGAGAAAAACACAACCTGTGCTCAGCTGCTAAAACTGTCTAATGGTGAGTCACATGCTGTTATGTGGTTTTGAAACCAGCGTACAGGAGAAGCTATGCTGCCCACTGCATGTGGACATGAGCTGACCCACAACGAGACCCAGCCCTGTTCTGTCTGACCGGGACTAGATCCTGCAGCGTCTCTGTGCAGCAACTGACAGCTGTACAGCTTCCCCCACAACACCCATATGGAATTGAACAGCGGTGGATTTAGTTTCTGAAAGTGATTCCAGGAAGACAGATAAAAGCCAGAACTAACCTTGCTGTTGCAGCTTGTATTCTGTCGAGTACGTCTTCCCTATGATGTTCCAGACAGGCCGAAGGCAACCGAACAGCCCCTCTAAGAACCCGCCCGACCCGGGCCCTGCTCTCTGGAAGTGCAGCTTGATGTCATCGGGGTGATGGTGGTGGCTCTGCCGCCCCTCTTCACTGTGCTCCACGGGACAGTCCCCTTCTCCCGTCTGCTCCTCCATCCCGCTGCCACATCCGCAGTGCTCACAGGAGGCCGGCGATCTAGCCTCCTCGTGGTCCTGCTCCTGCAGCTGGAGCACGCTGTTGTCGAAGTGCCCGCCCTCGCTCCGCGTCGAGTCCACACTCAAGGCTGTGTTCGGGGGACTCAAGAACCCCAGCACGGAGTCCTCGTCCTGGCAAGGCGTCTGCGGCGTCTGCAGCGTCTCCGGCGTCTCCAGCGTCTCCGGCGTCTGCAGCGTCTGCAGGGGAACGGGCAGGTGCGTCGGCGGCGCAAGGTCTGTGATAATCTGAGGAGGTAAATTGGACGGAGGGTCCTGAGGAGGCTGAGGTTGGGAGTTGGGCGAGTTCGATTTCTTCACGGTGTCCCCGACCACGTTGAGTTTGAGCTCCTCCTTCAGCTTGCCCACCAGCAGACTGGGGCAGGAGGTCCACGAGAGCACCTCAGGGGAGCTGCCCATGGTGTCGTGCATGTGCATGGGCTTCCCAGTGATAACGAGTGGAGGCGCGTCCTAACACACTGGTTTGTCTTCTGAATGTTGAAAATCACCTACAGACAGAGAAGAGAGAGACAGGTTATCTTTAATAAAGTCCATGGAAGATAAAATGCAGATTAAAATAAAAAAAGCTGATCCATTTGGATGATTGTAGATACATCAGATACAACATCAACAGGATTGTAGCTGGTGCCACGGGGCCCTATTACTTCCACAAAGAGAAATGCAATCCTCTCATTTCCTCTCATAGATCTGGGATTGAGAGAGCTTACATTAATGATGATTATTTTTAACTATGGAGTGCAAACACTGCAGGGCGGAGGAGGTCAGAAATATCCGATAGGCTTTAAAATCAGAGCACAAAGACAAGAGTAGCTGAATGAAAGACGTCGCAGAGTAGATACAAATAATGTGATTCTGGGAAATTTCTGGGAAACGGTTCAACTAAACCAATCACACACACACACACACACACACACACAACCGGGGCTTTACCGTGTTCTCGGTGAAGCAGTAACAGCAGAGCAGAGGATTAAAAAGTCTTGCTGTGTATTAGGACCGCTGAGAGCAAAACATCTGGCACGCACGGCCCATTCTCACTGCTGCAGAACAAACACACTGGTTCAGTCACTTTAAGTCAAATTATTATTTCACTCAGATATATTGAAAGGGACAGCTCCCACATCAGTATGGCAACATCTGTGATGAATTTAAATCATATAAAAGTACATGTTGTCATATTGCCCAAACACCTGAACACATGTTTCTCAAACATGGCAAATGACCTCTATATGTACAGCCGGAGAGAATATAACAGCTTAAAGAATAAACAAGAATAAACAAAGATGAGGCATATTAATCTCAGTTCTCTGAGCTATTAATTGCATCTCAAGGGTCTCACAAATTGTTCCAGCTATTCATGCACTTGCTTAAATATTTTGTGCTTCACAAATAAAAATGTTACCCAAAATGCAATGCTTTCTACCATAGATGTCGTTAAGAAAACTACATTTGTCAATCTACCAAACCTGACGTAGTTAAGCCACAATAGCATTTTAATTACATGATTATTACATCAAATTATTCTGACGGCAAAAATGGGGACAATTCTGAAGAAAACTGGCGAAGAGTCGGAAGTATTTGTTTCCTTCTTTCTCTTCATCGTGGGTCAGATTTGAGTGTTTGTGGTGTGTACGTTTTCAACATTACCACTGGGAGTCAGAAATGATCAAATCCTACTTGTTGCAACTGTAACATACATGTTGTTTTCAGACAAACAGATTGTCATTCATCCACAGTCTGACTGTGCCTGTTTACCAAATCTTGGCAAAAAAAAACCCAGTTTCTAAAAACTATTTTTGAAGACATGCCCTTAGAAATCTAATCAAGTTTGGGGCAGCAGAAAACAGAGGGTGAGGGACACACAGTGAGGGAGATAGCGAGAGGCTGTACAGCGTGTACAGTCGGGAACAAAGTCCAGGAGGGAGGAGACAGAGAGGCAGTGAGGTGGCTCTGTGTTACGTGGAGGTTTCCTGAAGGAGACAGACAGGAAGTCACACTGAAACACACACTTAGTTCATGTTAAAGCTTTGATCCCACGGCCTCTGATGCAGAAAACTTTACTGCTGAAATGCTGATTTCGTTCATTTGTTATGTTGACTTATTGGACATCAAGATGGGGAAAGAGAAAGGAGAGTAAAGAGATTCCGGACAGGACTCAAAGCGGAGATGCTCCCATTTACATGATACGCATCCTAATCCGCCGGTCCACGCGGACGTTTGTGCGAGTGCATGTACTGTATCTGTGTGTATCTACTGGGGGGGGGGGGGGGGGGGGGGGGGGTAACCCGAGTGCTGTGAGAGCGTAGCGGCTGCCAGAAGCTCATCTATAATGCAGGCCTGTCTCCGAGCAGGGTGCTGAGAGTGCAGGGGAAGGAGAGAACGCTCTCTCAGGTATCCAATAAATCTGTCCCCTTCCACAAGCCGGAGACAATCGAGCTGTGCGAGTAGAGGCCTGCGCTGAAATTCCACCCCACGGAGGATTCTGGGAGCCGGGCTTCTGACGTGGGCCGCGGTGGGTGGATGTGGTCGGCTGGACAGAAACGTTGAGACACAAGCGTGCGTGCACACACAGCAACCCCTTTAACCCAACTAAGACTTAATGATGTTTACAGAGCACAGTTTGACAAACAAACTTTTAGTGTTTTCACCCATTTGTACTCGATCTGCTCTTTCCTAGTTCCTAATAAGAACTGAGCCTGTGCATCTCTATCTCACGCCCCGAACAGGAAACGAACCTCTCGCTCTCCCCCATTAATCTCTAATGGAAGATCTCTATGTGCATAGAGTCCCATGAATAATGTCGGGGCCTCATTAAGAACGGGCCCAGGGTTTCATTTACACAGTCATTTATTTACAGGACTTTCCGAAAGTGCGGTGACTGGGCGAAAAGGACGCACCGACCGTCCCTCTGATGTTACAATGTCATTTTGTCACGTGCTTGCATAAAGTACGCAACGCTTCGGCGAAGGAAACAATGCCGATGATCAGCAGAGAGGGTAAAAAGAAAAAAGAGGGAGGGAGAGAGAGAGAGAGAGAGAGAGAAATTATCAAGGGCTGATCCTTTAATCCCTCTACAGGGCTGTAGAGACAAGCTTGTACAAACACAGACCCTATTCATCCCTCCCCCTCCACATATCCTCTAAACACTTCCTCTCATCTTCTCCTAAACACAACCTAATGTCAACGACCACAACGCATCACGACAAACACATCTTGAACATACGAGCACACTTATAGACGCGGAGCCGCGTTGGCAGAGAAAGACCTCACTGTTATACTGTTACTGTACATACTTTATGTGTGTGTGTGTGTGTGTGTGTGTGTATGTGGCAGCTGGTGGTGCAGGAGGATCAGGTTCTGAGACCACATGCTCTCACACACACACTGATCAGGGGCGTGTCCGGCAGGATCCATTAATCCCAAAACTCCCAGCAATCCTCTGGGGAAAGGAGTATTTTTTTTGTTGTACTCAGCGAACGGCAGCATGGTTGTTTAGTTAGTGTTTCACAAAAGCAGCTGGACCTTCCACGATGTATATTAATGCAGCAACAAACAGACCTTTAAAGGTACACCGAGGTGCACAGTGCATTCACGCTCACACAGCAGCAGCATCATCTGTTCCTCCATCACTCTGCTCCTCATTAAGGGAAGCCCTGCTGGGCCCCATAGAGGGAAACCTCCCTTTAGGTGACAGCTGCGCCACCAACAAAGAGCCAATTTAGCCGCTACACCACCTCATCATTCACACATTACCATGTCGACACAGCATCCGTCCTGACCTTCTGCTACCAGTCGCACTCTCACTCTCATGCAAGACTCTAGAAAGAAGGAATGGAGCTCCATTAAGCGTGTCACACACAGGGAAAGCAGAATAACAGCAACATAGGGGTCTTCACTATCCAGAGTAGCATTAATCAGCATATATTGACCTACATGTTAGAAATCTGAGAATATGGTTCACCTGACATTCATAATGTTAGACAGCTAAGGCCTGCAGCGATGTGTGACTGCAGTACGCTGAGTCAGGACAGATGATGTTTGCTTTAAACAACCCTGACCCGACTCTATGCCTCTTCTCTTAAAAACAAACAGTTAAATATGAATGGTGAGAGCAGCACTCGTCTCCACTGAGCGCCTCAAATAACCAACAAAAGGGAAAGATTTAAACTGGACAACTGCAAGAGTCTCTTACCATCAGCAGCTCTGGAGTCTCTCCAGTCTGAACTACACGTGACCGTCTGTTATTCTGGGTCAACGTCGAACAGCTGAACTCTGGTATTTGTACTCGTTTCCCTCGTCAACGCAGACTTTGGACTTCCATTGTGTGAGTAAACAATGTTATGAAACACTGCTCGTAGTTAGTATTTCTTTGTCATCGGAGGCAGATGTAATTAGATCATATTTAGCAATATGAGCATCAAGTTCGGAGGCCAACACAGCCACCCAGTTCTGATGTGGTTGTCGGGATGCGGGCCGACGTCTAAATCAGCTTTCCCTCGCTACCCTGGCCCCGAGTCCTGCCAGAGGGGATTGGGCCGCCGTATGTAGGTGGGCGAAAGTAATCTGCTGGTGCGGGCAAAATAAACTAATTCTGGCACGGCGTTCGGGCATCTGCTGACATTTCCCTATAATCGCTCCCTTTCTTCATGTTCTGATTTCCCTCCGGTGACTCACCTGAGCCGACTTAAATACCTGGCGGTGGCTGGAGGGGGAAGCGGGTCACAGAGCGATAAAAACCCTGCCGGCCAAACCTGCCTGCTCGGGTTTGACCGGCGCTGCAGAGCAAATGGGAACACGGTCAAGGCCACGGGGTGGGGTCACCTGGTGTGGAGGAGGGCGGTCAGGTGGATGAATGAAACCGCCAGAGACAGTTTGACCGACAGGAGGTTGAAAGTGTAAAAAACAGAAACAGCGACACCTCGCCTTTTCCTTCTGTCGTCCAAAACATCAAAGTGACTGACTGCGCAGGTTTCCCTAGTTTGTCAGTGAGCTCGACAAACAGCTGACCAACACATTCTAGAGGAAAACACTACAGTTCAGGGTTAACTTCAAACACACACAGAACTTCTTCCTCAAATAGCTTCAGCCAGTACTGGAGAAAAATAAATAAACTGAAAGAAAGAGTGCGCGCCATCGACACGTCACACACTCTCCCTCCAGCCTCTCAGTGCCACCAGGACACTCAGCCTCCTAAAATCTTCAACTGCCACACAGCCTCTGCTCTGAAAAGCTCAATATCTGCCTTTTGAGTTAAGCTGACTCTAAAGATTGACGACACAGCTTTTACAAAGCTGTATTTATGAACGCCAACCAGATCCATTCGGGAGATGATGAACGCAAACAGATGGAAAGGGGACAGTGGAGGGCTGAGAAAAAGAGTGGAGGAAGAAAAGCAGATGGAGGGAGGTAGAGAGGACAATTTTGTTGCTGGAAACGGGAAGAAACAAATGAGCGACGGACACAAAAGGAGAAAAGAGAAACTGCTTTTCTGCTTGCGGCACGATACTGTACTGACCACGCTCCAATGGGAAAGAGTCCCAGAGCGACAACAAAGGACACAAGAGGAGCCGGCTCCATGTGAACTGGGCCTGTCTGCCCTGCACGGCCAGGAGACACACACACACACACACACACACACACACACACTCAGCACTGCACACCAGAGCAGCTGCTGCCACAACAATCCCCCTTGTGCTCTTTTAATAGGGCCGGCCCGCCTGCACCGCCAACAAGGGCCGAGAAGAGAGAGAGAGAGACAGACGCACAAAAAGTCACACAACAGACAAACAACCATATTGCAGGAGACCGGCTGTGACTGACGCCATTTTAATGGTCGCGATATTACAAATACACAAAGCTACGGCGCATTAAAATAAAAAAAATGGGGCATGTCGGGTTTAACGAGAGGAAGTGGGTTTTGTACTACGCGTCCTTTCTTCTGCCTGAATCCGGGCTCCCACAGCAGAAAGCCAGGAAATCAATACACATTAGTGCTGCTATTAGCTGCTGGGTTCATACCCTGCAACACGCGCCTCAGCTACCTTTTAATATTTAATCCGGTACCCCGTGTTAGACACCCTAGAAAACATGAATATGCAGCCATTCTTTTTAACGCTCTGTGGAGAATGGATGGATTGGAGCTCTCCCTTCCTCCTCCTCCTCCTCCTCCTCCTCCTCCTCTCCGCTAAAGCCCGGCTGCCGGCTACTCATCCTGTGCAGTTACATAAACGTGTTCAGTGGAGGACAGAGGTGGGCATGCACACAGCTTTCCTGGTATCCTAGTAAAAAACAGAGATTGATGAATACGCAGTTTGGGGGAGAAGAGTCAAATATACAAAGACAATTGTGATTTGTTTATGACACACACACACACCGAAAAGCCTGTGGCTGTGCGCCATACACGTGTGTCCCAGAAAAGTCTGCCCTCGCTGACCACCGGCGCTGTAATGCCTCAGAGTATCATCTGGCTGCGTGTGTGTGTGTGTGTGTGTGTGTGTGTGGGGGGGGGGGGGGGGGGGGGGGGGGGGGGGTCTGCTGGTCTAAACCTCTGCCTGCATCCCAACCTGTCCTTCAGAGGGCAAGGAGACAGACTGCATCAAAAAGCAGCAGCAACAGCAGCAGCAGCATCATCACCGCTGAGCCTAAAATAGCTCCCGCACGCACCGACGCACGAGCGCTCAACACACTCCTGCAGCACTGCTACTGAACAAACACTGACACAGCTGATCCACGTACAGTACAAACAGCACACACACACACACACACACACATCAAAGAAGTACAATGAAAGTAAACAACATATAAGACAAATTTACAAGCAGAAGAACCTCCACGTCGCACTGTTTTTACTGAGATGCTACGGCAAAAGACACAGCATCGGCAGATTACTCACAGCTCAGATTCATGGTCCTCGCACAGCTCTGAGGCACGGATGGGAGAAGGAAAAATAAATAAAAGCCGGGCGGAGAGAGGCTGAACTGGCGGTCAAGATGGAGAGAAAAAAAAAAAACTGGCTTCGAAAAGCAGGGAAAAGAGGGAGACAGATGCCGGAGAGCGGCGGACATTCCTCTAACTCCCGCAGCACCTGGGATGTGAGTGGGTGGCTGGCAGCGTCACCCGGTCGCTGAAGACCTGCTCACGTCACACTTTTCATGAATGGAGCTGTCTGACGCAGAGAGGACGCGGCTCAAAGAGCAGAGGAGGGAGGGGGGAGGGGGGGGGGGGGGGGTTGCAGGAGGGGTGGAGCCTTCTGCACAGAGGAGGAGAGGAGGAGTAAAGGGAGATGAAGAGGAGAGGAGGAGGAGGAGGAGGAGGAGGAAGAGGAGGAGGAGGGGGAGATGCATTTCAAAGCAGCACCAGCTGGGAACAGCAGGTTCGGCTGCAGTGGCGTCTCTGTAAGTAGGACAGACGGCTGCTGCACAAGAGAAAATCCCTTTGTACAAAAAAAAATCACTTCCCTCCATGCCAATTGCATTAAAAATCCCACATATGACTGCACGGTGTATCCCGTATTCTAGCATGGACTGTACATTTGTGACAAAAGATTTCATTCAGTTCAGTCTGGGTGAGCTAAGACCTTCAGTTTTCAGAGCACGAAAACCACATTTGAGCATATGTACTCCATGTTTTTAACAGGACTTTATGGAGTAATATCAGCTAAATGTGACCGATTGAAGTTTCTCATGATGCGGACAAAGGTCCATAGGAAGGTTCAAGCTTCAGGGCTGAAGGACTACAGCAGTCAGAGAAAAGGGAAAAAGGTCAGATCCAGAAAGTCAGAAGAGCCGCTCGTTTCTCTCCACAAAAGGTCATTTTTACGTCTCTGACAGCGTACTAAAGTCAAACCACTTCCTTCAGCCAGTCAGCTTCCGTGCATTGGTCCACGTACTGACCTGTCAACTGGTCTCTGAGCATCTCACAGGTCTGGGGTCAGGTTCAGCTGCGTCTTGCTTCTCGACCTGCATCAACGCACACATAGAGGGTTCATCATTTAGTGACGTGTTAATCAAGTTATGGCCATCTGCAACATTCCCAGGGTGACATTAAGAAAAATGTGCTTAACGGTTGAGTCACCAGCTCATCAAAAGACCGGAGAGAAAAGGGTGATGCAGCTCAGACGAATGGAGGTGGTGGTGGTGTGTCTGTCTGCAGTATATATATATATATATATTTGTTTGTGTGTGGTGATGACAGTGATTGAGAATAAGTGCTACCAGAGGGGGTATATCCAAAGAGAGCTCTGTGAAGGGAACAGATGCTCCACCCCATCCCAAACCTCTGTGGAAGACGAAGACAGGGAAGGGAGCAGCAGGAATGTAGTGATGCATGGTGGGTGGGGGGTTGGGAAATTGGAGCAGCATTGTCAAACCTCCGTCCTCAGGCCACACCCCTGCAGGGCTGCCAGACGGGGGGAGGTCCGGTATCCCGGGGTGAGGCTGAGGGGGGGGAGACTTCCAAACAACAACGCACGGCGTGAAATGACAACTGAGTCCCGGTGCAGATGGCCGAGGATGCCGGCTCTAATGGGGCCGACGTTGGGGAACGGAGGGCGTGTTAAGGTGATGGTTGGAGCTGCACACCGAACTACACCTTTGTGATGCAAAGTCCAACATGAACACAATGCAAAGCATTCTCTCTCGGCCTCGAGGAGAGCAGGAGTGAGTGTAACACGCTCCGGTAAACACTGCGTACATTAAAAAACACAGCAGAGGAATTCCCCCCCCCCCCCGAAAATGCAATCTAGTTAAATATTGGCGGAGAGCGGTAGAGAGGCGTTGGATATCCATAGGAGGGTGGAATTGGAATAGCTGAAGTGTTTGCTCAGCGAGAACGTCGAGCTCTGCTCAATGCCTGAAAGTGCAAAGGACAGCAGATCATGAGCCTGTGTGCTCACGGGGAAACGAGCAAAGCAACAAAGTGTTCTTAAGTTCTTAAGTGTTCTTAAATAGAAATGAAACTCTTCTAAAGGCAACACAGCAAAGTCAGTTGTTTATATAGTATAAGGTTTGTACCTACAGATATAGTTTTAGTTTAAAAAATAAATAAAAAGCTACTCAAGCGTCTCCCTCCTACCGGCCTCGTCACAAAGTCACGACATGTTAAAGTTCTCATATTAGCGGTGACATTATCTGTTTGTTGTTGTGTCTTTATTTGCAGTGTTAAGTCAAAATTAGCGACTTAGTCTGAAGCTAAAGAGGCTTTCCAGTGTTTTAAGTACAGTATGTAGTGAATTCTTTAAAACGCTCCCCAGGTGGTAGCTTTGAACAACTATTTATAATGTTTACTTTAAACTCATCAGAGCAGTATTGACTTTCAAATAATGCATAAACAGCAAAGCAACATAAAACTTGTTCTACCATCGAATAAAGAGGTTCCAGCGATCCACGACGCTGGCTTTGATCTAGAAATGATAACGGTGATTCTCTCGTTGCATTCCCTCAATCCTTCATTATTAAAACACAGGTTTAAATTCATTTAACTTTAATTAAACGTTTAAAATAACTTTCGATAGGTCTGAGGGTTTTCATTTCCCACTTTGATTACAGCTTCCTAAAATATCTCCTGATGAATGATCCCCATCACAAGAGTCTTCCTTAGCCTTAATCACAGATATCTTTTTCATTCTTACTAGAGTGTATGTCATCAAACTAACAAGCCTAATTTAACCTTATCAGTCATATGGGAAATTAGGACATTTGTGTAAAGTAAATCAGACTTCATTCCAACAATGCAAACTCAAACTGAAATCTGCATTACAGTAAAATAATGTCATTTTCTGAACTTACCAGACAGTCTAATATTTACCCATTTAGTCATTACATCCACATTACTGTGAATTATTTATCAATATAAGGTGTTTTTGATATTTGAGCCCAAACGATTAGCTTTTCTACAGCGGTGGCTGAAGCCTCCCGTCCCGTCCCCATCATCGGTACACACACACACACACACACACACACACACACACACACACACGATGCTCTGGCTCGCCTCCAGGTCCAACGGGGCCGTAAAGCACACTGAGCTCCGTTATGCACACTCATTACTATTTCACCAGCAGAGGAACAACACCACTGACAGCTCCTGTGTCCTCCGCATGAATAAGAGAAACAGCAGCATCGCGGCTTACAGCGCTTTACCTTTACAATCAGCGGCCAGGTAGACACACTCTGGCCCACACGCACACACACACACACACACACACACACACACACACACACACACACACACACACACACAGACACACACACACACACACCTATGATTACAAAAACACAACGAAGTGCTTCAGCACAAGCAGATGAATCTAGTAGATGTGTGTTTTTTAAGGTAGGCCTGCTCCAATAATTACTGTATTGGGTTATCAAACAATATTTTAATATCATTGCTGCTGTGTTGACATGCGTGTTTGTTTACTAAACATACATTTTAGTCGACGTAAAGCTAGAATAAACAGAAAGCTTTGTCCTTATAGGACTTGGGCACTTTAAATAACTAACTTTATTATTTGTACATGTCTCATGATGCTCTGCCTCCAACTACTCATGTTTACACACACGTCTGGTCCAAAATGTCGCCACGTCAGTGTGAAGTTGTTATAACTAGCGTATGAATTATTCAGTTCAGGAGAGTCGGACGGACGACCAAAATCTAATCAGTTCAACGGGACGTTTGGGCCAAAATGAGCACGATAACGCGACGGACAACCCCAAAACTTAATGCCTCCGGCCACAGCTGTCGCATCACAACCCCTGCGATTAGGTGGTGTGCCAGTGTTGTTGTTGTTGTTGTTGTTAGGACTGTTTGAATACTTTTACCGAATGCTTCTTTGGTACCATCTTTAAATCTAAACCACACATCCCAGAGCCAGCTCGTCAGCTCGTGGAGTGACTGGAGAGAGGAAGTGCGATGAATCGTGGGGAACATGCCTAAACTAATGAGTATAGATTGGTCCTTAACATGTGGACTTCGTGCTCAAGGATAAACCTGTTTGGCTAAGATGGATGATAGAAGCAGCTCGGCTCATTGGTCGCTCTACAAAAAAGCAGGCACGGATGAGCGATGTCTCTCCTCCCGCAACAACCGCTGATTCCCAGAGACGGATAATGCTCGTGAGATTATCGTGCTGAGCCCACCAACAACCCCGCGGTCACGACCAATCCACGGCGAGAGGAAATGACATAACAATGGCTGTTCAGCGCTCCAGCACCACAGCAATCCATCCACACCAGGTTTGCCTCTTTATCGCAGGTTCGGAGTAGACGGCATGGAGCAACACGGACAGAAAGCCTCAACTCAACGCACCTGTGACCCCTGGTGTGATTTATTTATGGGATTGCGTGCGGAGCTATAATGCAGCACGCAGCAGATAACGTAAACGTTTTTACGAAATCTCTCCAACCTTCCTTGCGGCTAATTATTTCACCAAAGAAGAATTACGCTGGGATGTCATGTTCACGTAAACTTCCACATCCCTGGGTGGAGGATGTGAGAAGGAGTGTGTGGCTGCTGCTCCTCGCTGGGGTGAGAGAGGTTAGACGAATAAGTGAGGTTACATGCACAGAGAGGGGAGGGGAGCGCAGGGCAGAGCACACACTGTACACAGAGCATGCACTGTACACAGCTGCATGATTATCCAAAAAGAATCTCAATTATTTGAAAAAAGTGGCGTGATAATCAGTTTGTGCGTCCCTTTTATTTACATATTATTCTACAGATGCACTCATCAGCGGTCGGAGGTACTGCCAACCACATGCACGCACACACACACACACACACACACGATCCATGTGCTCTGGTTCTTGCTCCTCCACTCGTGTGTGTTAATGTGCTCCCCATGAGGCGCTGCAGGCCGTGGTAATTATAGAAGCTCGGTTAGCAGACGCATCACACGAGAGAAGTACATTTATGTGCCGCTGCGTGAATACAGTACATGCACACACACACACACACACACACACACACACACACACTACCAAAGCATTGTAGATGTCTGTATATAAATGCATCGTGGACGTTAACTGCATTTTCATCAAACTTTCTCACATGAAATTGGTCTCTTGTGAGTGTTTTGTTGACTCTTTCTCCAGGAGAGTCAAGAAAGATGGAGGATGCTCGCCTTCTTAATCAAGCCGAGTTGCCATTATTGCCAGTAAGTGGTCTGATACAGATGTGAGGCTGCGTGTGGCGCGCAGTAAGCTAAGGATGGAGGCCGGAGCTCAGACGGCGTCGTTACAGAAATGTCATTCAGAAGGAAAGGGAGGAGAGGGCCCGAGGCAGCGAGAGAGAGGGCGAGTGAGTGTGTGACGATACAGAGAAGGAAAGGAGGCTAGACATTCATGTTCACATCATTTGGCCCAACATTTGTTGTTTGGCTTTTTTTCCACTCAACTGCCCTTCAATGGCTGTGCTACTTTCCACGTGAACATTCAGCTTCTGCACATAAACCAACGTCACGTCTATTTATGATCTATTTGTTCTAGTTTGATTTGCTTAATTGGGTGTCGGACAGTTAATGGTTTAGTCTATAGAATGTCACAAGCTTAGGATTTCTGCTTGACAATTGACAAATTATTAACGATTAATCGTTTCGTGGAGTCTCTCTGTGTGTCGCACCGTCTACTTGAACATTGCATTTGACGGAAAACATTGAGCAACACTGAGCTCAGTCAATGGCAATTTTCTGCCATTGATTGTGGACGATTATGTATTATGTATTATGCAAAAATTGTCAAATAATCGCAATCTTGCAATTGTGTAATAATTGCGACAGACTAACTAATAAGTGACTAATGTGGACCAGAGAGAATCACTCACTCAAACATAAACCTTTACAATCAGACAGCGGACTACTTTCTTCCACATCACAGCCGCCGCTGTAGTAACATAATAATTGATCTTCATCGGTGGGGCAGCACACCACTGCTGACAACATAACAACCTCACACGTTAATTGTTGTTTCGGCTTATGAAACACAGCAACGAGCTTATTCGTTAAGCCTGATGGGACATGACACTGAGTGGAGTCACCGCTGTATTACCCGCGACCCAAAACAAACGAGTCTCCGGGGCTGAGATTACAGAGATCCGACCGGCTGCAGGGCTACACCGCTGCTGTCGCCACACACACACATGTCAATTACATAAACACAGCTCCCTGAACCGCTTAAAGACGGGATGGTGCTATTCTATATTTGTGTTATTGTCAGCAAATCCCATGAGTTAGTGCGTTTTTGTATTGAATGTCAATGCTCCCTCTGTATAAAAACAGTTCTTCCTACATTAAAAAAAAAGGTCAAATTAGCTTGAAAAGGCCCCAATGGAACCCACTTGTAGCCGCTCATGTTTGCTGTAAACCTGGTGCCTCCGTGCCGTAGTTAAGAACACCTGAGAGGTGTAGCTGTCAACACGCCACCAGTGGGGGGGGGCACATTTGGCTGATTGGTGCCTCGAGTGTGTGTGTGTGTGTGTGTGTGTGTGTGTGTGTGTGTGTGCGTGTGTGTGTGTGTGTGTGTGTGTGTGTGCGTGCGTGTGACCTGTAACTGCACCAGCAGCGCTTACAAAAGAGGCGACGCCATCAGTGACACACACACGTGGACGCTTACTGGAAATGCCGCACTCGGCACAATGAGGGTGGAACACAATGCTTGCTGGCTGCGACAGCACACAGCATCCAGCCGCTGAGAGATGAACTGTTGTGACACGAGAGGCGTTTCGTGGAAGAGCGATGAATGATCGCCCGTGATCTGCTTCAGATGTCGGCTGCATGAGAGAGCCGCTCACAGAGGGGACGGCACTGTTTCATGTCGGTGTTGATGCAACGCTTTGGTCTGCAGTTTCTGACAGAAGTGGAGAGACGGACTGGACTCTTCATCGAAAAGTTGACACCGACTGTCACAACAATGACTGGACTTTTTTACTTTGTCATGACTTGATATCCTCCCCTAAGCCCAAATATTACATTTATATTATTAAAAAGGTGATGCAGCCAATCCACTCCTTACAAACACATTGTTTGAGTTGGAGAGGAAGGCAACATGCAAAACATGTGGCTCAGAAATGGCAAATAATTGTAATTGCATTTTGGTTTTAACCTTTATAAAGTGTATATAAAGTAATAACCTTTATAAAGTGTATATAAAGTAATAACCTTTAAAGGGCTATCATTCTATCATAATACAGTCATTGCATGAAGGGTGCATAATTACTTGTTTATGACTTTTATTTGTCTCAGGACCAATTCCTGGTTTGTAATGCAGTTTAAATATATTGCATTATACTCATTGGTGTGTTTAATATTCAGCCTCCTCTGTATGATATAAAACAGGACATTAGACCTTTAAAGGAGGCAGGGCTCACTGCAGGGCTGTTGTGTCAGACTGTGTTAGTTAAAGCTGTAAAGGTGTAACGAACAAACTGGTACCTGAGTGTTTACACCAACAACAAATAGTGCACAGCGTGGAAAAGAGAGGATGTCAACTCAGAGCCAAACTCTTCCATCCAGGATCTGTTTTTACTCTCCCACGTAGTCAACAACACTGAACATTCTGAGTAACACCACCTCACTGGAAGACAAACACTTCTCCACACACTATAATGTAGCCTCCTCTCCTGCAGCGGCAGCCTATACTTATACTTACTGCTTCTCCTGCTTCAAACTCGGCAGAGAAGAGTTTCTAGTTCAATATTCAGCGGGATGATCCACTCGGTTGCATAATGAAAAAGCGGAGAAAGAAGTCCATGGTTGTCGTGTTACTGCCTAATGTTTACCGCAGCTGTCCCAGCCAGCACACTTTACGGTAGTGGGATCAAACTCTATCGTTCCTCGAAAAACTATGCACACGTGAGGGGTTTTAATGTCACTATAAACGCTGCGTCTCGCGATGAAAGTCACACAAAAATTGAGAATATTACCGTTAAGCTCCGTTGAATCTCAGAGATGTCCGGCTGCTCTCTCTCTCTCTCTCTCTTACTCTCTCTCTCTCTCTCTCTCTCTCTCTCTCTCTCTCTCTCTCTCTCTCTCTCTCGCGCGCGCGCTCTCTCTATCTCTCTCGCTCTCTCTCGCTCTCTCTCTCTCTCCATCCAATAGTATGCTCTTGTGCGCGTGCCACGTCACTTCCGGACACTCTCTGGCCCGTGCACCTGTAAACCGCTCACGTGATCGAAGATCGTGTATTAGAGCAATGCGTCTATTTATTTTGCTTTATTTTTTTATATTATTGAAGTAGAAAATGTAGGACATATGCAAGTAAAATCAGATCCCACAATGTAAACAGTATTGTGACATAATAAAAGACAAAACACAACAATAGAGTATCTTTTAATACTTTTAAGGCATTAATAATGTATTTAGCTGTTTTCATTCTCATATACAGTGCTAGTTCTCTCATAAAATACACCAATAGCGTCTTAATATGTTTATGTTTGTGGATAAAAAATACCTTAAATAAATAAAGTATTCAACAGATATTCCATTTTAAAGTTTTTTGATTCTGTATTACTAAAGAATATATTGTGTATTCCTGGAGCAATATCAAATGGTTTCTCTGATCATTTAGTTTAATCGTTGCTGTCCATAGACACACATAATTAATAAATACAGCTTTTTGTTGTATAAAAAGGTGATCCAGTGATTCACTGAGGGTAGTGTCTCTGGTTTGCTGTGTCGTGAAATACGAACAGAGTCAGAGCTCTTCGTTTTATATCTCCTCTCTGACGCTGTGCTTAAAAATAGCACCTGTATCTTTTCAATGGCGCTGGGCCGCCGGGGATTTTACAGGACAATAATAACAATAATAATAATAAAGGCAGGAATGTTAGAAGGGATTATACATGTTAATGTTATTGTAGAGTTGAGTCTTGACAAGCAAACGTGCAATCAGTTCACAAACTTACACATTAAAGCCACCGCTCTGTAGAAATTCACAGAGTTAGGAGAATGCTCTCTGATTTATCTGAAGGAGGAAAACCTGCAGCGGAATGATGAGGGTGTGAAACCGATACTGCACTGGCTTTCCACCTCTGCCTGAGCCAATGAGCAACTGCACACGCTGCTCCGAAACTACTGCAAGGCTGCAAAAACACCGTCAGATACTAGAAATGATAACAAAGGAATACTGTGTTGAGATGAATCCCAAAGTGTTCAGTTTTAGTTTATTATCCCTGCAGAACAATGTGAGACAACACATGTTTTTCTATTAAACTCCAAAAGCAGCAAAGACAATTTAGGAAGCTTTTTTAAATAGTCATTAAGGCCAAGAGTGCTGATTATGTAAAGGTGGCACGTGGAGTTTCCTGCAGCATACACAGATACCTTGACATACCGGAACATATAGTGGACTATGTACTCCTTTACTAATAAAGGCAACAGAAAGCTACCACAAAGCAAAAGTAATCCATTACAAGTAAAACTCCTGTTTCAGTCCTCATTATGCAGTATGGACCCTTTCAGAGGTCTATATTATTATAACGTTATACTGTAAATGTTGTTGCATTATTATTGATGGTTGAGCTATAGTACTTAATATAGTGGAGGTTGTTTGTTTTTTTTTGCATAATTTCATACACAGCAATATGATGATTTGCATTTAAAGTAACGACTAACTGCTGTCATCTACACGTAGGGAAGGAAAAAGTACCGTATGTGCCTCTGAAATGTAGTAGAAGTATGAAGTAGAATGAAATGGAAATGCTCATTTGAAGTACAACTACCTCAAAACTTAGGTATTTATTCTTAGTGTATGCATGTATGCTTACACATGCATAAAGTGTAAAGCTCAGTGTGTCGGCTTAACATTTAGTTTGCTGTCCTCATTTATGCAAATATGATAAATCACAGCTCAGCATACATTATGGCTTTATAGTGTTTTGTTTCAAGTGCTTTCAGTGCAACTGAATTAATACAAAGGCCACATGAACAGGGAGAAGAGACCCCGTGGATGGAGAGGCACATTTAAAGCTACAGCAGTGTTGAACATCAGAACTTCCTGTTGTGCAGCTCCGCAACCTGCCGCAGAGAGTCTCTTTGGTTTGAGCCGAGTCTGGTTTTGCCGCTCACCTCCCGCCACTGAAGAGCGCCACGGCTGCTCTCCACCTGAGACACAGATGATCACGAAGACAAGAAGTAATTCCATCTTCACTGTCACGACCGGAATGTCATCCCCACATATCACCCAACATGCAGAGGGAACGAGTAATCCCTCAGTCAAGTTCTTCCTGTAAAACAACACAATTTAAAACCCTTAAATAATAATAATAAGGTCCTCACCATACTGTTGATATCCACCATCAACTGGCTCGTTCTGTCCAGGTGAATGTTCAGGACGGTGATTTCCACCCAGGCGTTATCTGTGTTCCTGCAGTCATCCACATAACCCTCCAACACCTACAACACAGCAGAGTCAGACTCAAGAAGTTCCTCAGAGTCAAGAACAGCATGTTTATTAATGATCATTCCTCGAATTCATTTAATAGACACATCAACAGGTTCGATCCCTCACAACAGCCGTGTGTTCTTAACAAGACGCTGACTAATTTAAGATGAAAAGAGCCTCAACTAAATGCAAAACATGTTAGCGGGAGAAGACATTGGTGCGATTAGACGTCTTGCTTTTGTCCAAACCCATTTACATCAATAAGTGGAGGCTGAATAACAGAAACACCTGTCAGCATGAGGCGAGAACAGTTCAACAGCAACACAAACTGCAGCGCCCCAAACGATCGTACAATTGAATCAGCACCTCTCAGTTTAAGTGGATTTGGATGGATTCACGGCAGGGCTGTTTTAGCTAGGGGGAGTAAACTGGGGGGAGTAAACTGGTAACTGAGTGTTTGTTGCCCTGCAGGATTATGTAGTAACTGATTACATGCAATCAGGTTTACATTTGAAAAAATGGGCAATCAGATTATAGTGAACGATTACTTAAAATATGCATTGATGTCAGCATGTTTTTGTGAGGGTAATTTGATTTGACCAATTCTAAATGACACATTTCTTCTACTGTAAATCAAAGTGAGTTACTGCTCTGAAGCTGCCAGATTTGTTGCTTTCCTTATATACATATGGGTTATTTTTCATCAGATGAAGGGCTCCTGTGTTGATCAACCTTTTACTGTCACAGCTTCTAATTAGTTTCTCCCTTTGGAGGTCAGACAGGCAAACTATGTTGAGTGATTAAAACTCATCTCAAGACCTTATCATCGTTAAATTCACGCCTCCTTGACTCGATTTATTCTTTAACAATTCTTGCTTGTCTGCGATTTAAATATGTAATTGAATGCATTTTATTGTTGTTTTACTTACTTTACTAAAAAGGTTTTGGCTTTTTTTTTTTAACAAAATCTCTCCTACCAGCTGCAAACATGGCTTCCCCTAGTGACATCTTATAGCTGCTTTTTATTTACTTCTGTACTTAATTTCATGTGTCTGGAAACCAAATATCCCCTCTAGGAGCATTCAAGCCCTTCTCTATAAAGGCAAACCAAAGTGTTGATCAGACCTACCTTTGTTCCCTCTGAAACTTTTGCATTTATTTTTTCATACAGCATCTTCCCCATGGTTTTCTTTAGAGTCACTGGCAAGTGATCAGGCGACTGGAGAGGTCCCTGAAGGTTTCAAAGCCACAACAGAAAGGTACATTTATTTTGAACAAAAGTCAAAACCAGCTGAGGTGAACAAACGGCGGGACTCACCCCAGGTAAAGCCAAGGTTCCGTGCCTCTCATCCCAAACCGCCAGGTACTCCAAAACTGATCTCTCGCTGTCTCGCATGCTAAAAATGAATTTTCAACGTCATTGATCAGCCTTTTTTTAAAAGTACTGTAAGGACATGAGGGGACCTACCGTGTCAGCACAAGGTCTGCATTCCGATTTGGACCGAGGTGGCTTAGTGCACCTCGTCCCTTGATGCCGGTCCTTCCTCCTGGGTTTCTAATGACCAGATCAGATACACATCAGGCGTGCTTGTAAAGTTACTTGTGTGCTGCTTGATGCCTTGTGTATCTTATCCAGTATCATACCTGTAATCACCTACGGCTTCTGATTCTGATCTGTAAGGAGAGATAACAAATGAAACATAAGAGATAAGCAGGAAACTCTTTGGTTATCTTGACGAAAACACCCATAATAATGTGTCCTAACTGCACATATATATACTAATAAACCCTAATAGGAACAAAACATCATGTACGGTCTTCTCTTGGTAAAAACATACCCGTCCACGTGGTCCCCGCTGTCTTCAGAGGCATAATAAACCGGCATGTATGAGCTGAAGCTGACCTGAAAAACAAAAAAAGAGATATGAAATCAACTTGGATCCAATGAACCATCTTTTTATGCAGTGGTGTTGTGGGGAATCCAGCAGCTGGTGGTTTTGCGGCAGGAGTGTATGTGAAATACCTCCCATGGCACCTTCTCCTCAGGCACAGGAAAGCGCTGGAGTTTGCTGTTCGGGTAGTGAAGCTGACGGGCGTTCACGTGGAACCCGTCCTCTTTCTCTGTGTCGGGAGACTCGTCAGTTGTAGCCAATGCTGCAGGGAAGGATAAAAGTGAGCACAAAACAAGAGCTGCAATATGTTAACCAATAATAATGAATGAGGACGTTGGTTTGCTGTACTTGGTTGTGCTTCTTTTGCTGCAAACCCCGGACATTTCAGACTGTCCATGATCCACTGCAGGGCTTTGGTTGACTGGACGACCTGGTGAGACAAAATAAAAGCGGGTCGAATACTTTTGATGACTTCCTTAAGACAAAACTGAAGATGACCGATTTTCCACCGGGGACATCTGGAGAGAAAATGTAACACGTTAAGAAGTGTGTCATCTCTTTTTCTGCGTCGGGACTTGCTCCCACAGACATAGTGTGAAATGTTACAGGTGCTACATCAGCGATAACCAAATATCAGGTCACAACCTGCTCCTCTAGTCGAGCCAGTCTTTGCATCATGGCAGCAGAGCCCGTCTCCTCTTCCCTCTCCAGTCGATCAGTTATGGTGGTAACCCTCAGGAAACACACAAGCACAGTGCGGGGCGTCTGTTATTCATTGGAATATCACTCCTCGACCGTTTAACCTTATATATTCTTTATGTTTCGGCAAAGTAGAATTTAAACCTCATCAAAACCTAACATTTAACTTAAAACACACACGATATTGCTGCATTTAAGCAATAGTTTGCCAAATATTGCAGAGAGTTAGATGACAAAAATTAGATAAACAGCTTTAAAGTTTACTTCCAACAGTGTGTCAGGCTTCCGAAGAGCGTTGCAAGATAAATATGAGGGGTCCCAAAATGATTAATGGGATAGAGACGATTGAAAAAATTCTACATATTTAGGTGTGACGTGGGGGTCTCACATAGAGAGGCTCTGGAGGATTGTCATGCAGTTACACTGGACAACATCTCTGTGGGATTTTTACTTTTGGGACGTGTCCAGGATGCGTCGCTCCATGCTCTGGCTCTGCTCCTGCTGTGAGGACAGCAGGTATCTGTCCTTCATCAAGGCCTCCCAGGACAGCAGCTCCTCTTCCTCCACCTGAGGTAGCTCGCTCTCTGAAAAACAGCGGCACATGCTGTTTCAGTAACACTGTGTGCATGAGTTACCGGCACCAGACCTAGAGGGGAAATCTGGAGCGGCAGCAAAGGTTACACAGGCTAGGAAGCACTGTGTAGCCATCAGAGAGAGGACCGACGTTGGCGTCATGCTCAGGCCAGAGCTAGCTTTACTCTGAGCATGAGTCTGTAGCTACGTCCTCTCTAATGGATCCACAGCAGCACCAAAGCGCCATCTACTGACGTGATCGTCTATTACCTCGATATAAAGTTTGAAAGAGTGTTAGAATAGTTCATTTATTATTAACAAAGAAAGGAGGGGGGGGGGGGGGGGGGGGGGGGGGGGGCAGTCTTCTACACATGTGTGAATGCAAAATCAGTCACAGCATCGTCTGTGAAGGGGTCAAAGGTCCTCTGAACCATCTCCGAGACGGCAGAGTATACGTCACCTGCGGATGAAGGCCATGAGCTGTGCCTGAAAGCTCTGGAGAATCTCCATAAAGTGGATGTTGTGCGTGAGATTTCTTTGTTTGTAAAATCACTACTTCTAAGGTCAATAACAAACCTTCATGCTTTGATTAGATTAGAGAGTAGTCTAAAAATCATTATTGTATGATACAGAAAGCCTTTTACCAGAGTGATACAATTAGAGAGATAGTCTGCAGCAAATAACCACAAAGTCTACTTTCTGAATGGGCGGAGATAAATAAGTCAATACTTACTAAACTCCTTGCTCACGACGGGGGGCCTGCACAGCGCCATGTTCCTGATGAAGAGGTAAAAGTGGCTGAAGATGATGAAAGGAGGAGGGGCAGTAGGGCGGCTGTGGTACTCCTTGATCAGCTCGTATCTTTGAAACATCCAAATTATGTCGGTGTTGTCCTGAACGGTCTGGAACGTAAAGCTGTGCAGGAACACCATCAAGTGGTATTAGATATAACAAGGTATTAGCATCGAAGCTAAGCTAAGCAGAGATGTGGAGGAGAACTCACTTGAAGATGGCTATGAGCAAGTTGAGCAGCAGTATGTTGGCAAAGAGCAAGTAAACACAGAGCAGGATGATGGTGAGCCACTCGGGGAAGGCTGGCGTTTGGTCGTCATTCAGCACAGGACACTTGGGCTTCAGAGGATCGGTGCCGTTCATGCTGCAGGAGTCTATGTCAAACGCAGCATCTGCAGAGGGCAAAGAGATTGTTTTCTTCGTTGTAATGTTTGAATTAAACAACCCGGTCTGAGCCTCGTAAATGTTTTTCGACTACACTCACAATCAATGTTTGTGGGAAAATTCCCAAATATGATGAGGTACGGCTCATAAATTGCCCCGCGGACAATCCAGTCCAGCCGATTGTCATTGTGGATGAGGATGCCTTGTTTGGCCACTCCGTACGCCACCACCCAGATACTCATGAGGAACATGAAGAAGAACATATCCGTCATCTGAGGGACAAACACACATCGGTCACAGAAGAAACCTGTGACATGTCATGTGTGTACGGTGGAGACTTCATTTCCTGGTGGGTGACTTTTACTGAGCTATGTTTGTAAATGTAAAACTTCAGAGAGTTGGACTTGTCATCACACGAATTACAGATTAAATATTGAACAGTGAAAAGTATTTAAAAGGTTGCCCTGTTTGCCCTGACTGACTGTTTGGGAACAAACAGACCAGCTGCAACACTTTGCTCAAAAACACCTTGTATTTAGCATATCATCATCTGCAGACACCAGACGGAGGCCCAGTGAGCCTCTCTTCGTAGATAAAAGGTGTTTTGGAGCGTGGCATTTCTCTGCAGTTGCTCCCACATTACATCAGGTCGGCATTCATCACATTTGCATGTAAGCCTCTCACCATCCTCCTGACTATGATGATTTTGGGCCCCAGGGTTCTACTGATAGTGAAGATGGCCATGAAACGGAGACAGAAGACCACAAAGTCGATGCAGAGGAGGATTTTACCAGCATAGAACAGCTCAGTTGTCAGCCTGAAATAGAAATACTTGGTGATTTATTGATTACCAGGAGGGTGGAGAGCACTTCCACGGCTTAAATCGATTGTCAGGGAGGAAGGAAACGTACCTAAGTGCGAGGCCAATAATAAAGAGAAGGATGGACAGGACATCTAAAATATTCCACAGTTCGTTGAAGTACATCCTGGCTTTCTTATGAAACCCGAAGCCATCAGGATCATAAAACAGCTGAGGCAGAAAAGACAAATTGAACTTTGTCAGTTAAGACTGTTATAAATATGTGGGCATGCTCTGGAGGCAGCAACAGCTTGTGTCCCAGGCTGCTCGCTCGCTCTCTCACCTGTCGGACCTCCTCACACACCAGAGAGAGCAGCCAGACGTAAAGCAGCAGCTCCCCAGCAGAGGGCGTAGCCTGGAAGTCAATCATCAGCACCACAGCAAACAGGAAGAGGAAGGCAGAGTAGGACACGATATTCCAGTAAAACTTGACCTGCGGAGAGCTGTACAGATGGACCAGCCGGTACCAGCTGCTCAGAGGCTTCAGGCGCTTCAGTCCACTGGGGGTCACAGACATTTAGGACACTCTTTAATTAATAACTGACATGCAAAATCACTACTTTTAGAATAACAAGAATGTAAAATATTAAGATGTGCATAAACTCTCGTACAGTCAGGAAATCGTCACGTTGCTGTGTATTAAATGAGTGTTAAATGATTGAGTGTATTAAAAGGCGACTGCCTACTTACTGGCGACGAGAATTGATTCGAACTGTACTTCCTGTTACTTTCTCCACTGTCTTGATCTCCTCCTTCTTCTCAGCTTCTCTATGAAGGACTTCATCACGTCTAGGGAGAATTATAGCTCATTAACAAACCATTACGCAATATCACAAATACGTTAAGACATTCAGATATTAAAATATAAATAAAATTTTCCAGCATGTTTCCAAAGAAGGAACGTTGCCTGTTTTTTGGAAGATGAAGGAGGTGGACTTAGACCTGTACAACAGAAACTACTTCATGACACTGATATGATTTTTATTCTTGTGATTAAAGTGAGGCATAAAAAAGCATTTGACTGCATCCAAATATTATAAAACCACTGTTAATTGTATTGAGTATCAATGGCGGCATTATTATCTTAGGTTAATACGGCAACAATATGTGGCTTTAGATGTGTTGGCTGTTGCACCGCCATGCAGAACAATCCGGACTGACTTTGATAAGATGGCTGCTCTTACACACATGTAACTGACAGGACTCACCTGAAAACCAGAAAGCGAGTGTAGATAAGTGGGAAGAAGACCATGCAGATCAGCACTCTCCACACTGGGTTGTCCACTGAAAGCTCACCACACCAGATCTGTGTCAGCAGAGCCTTCAAAGACAGACATTTTATGACGTTATTTTATGAATCTGCATCTCAAAATTTCAAAACCCCCCGAGTTCTTAAATTGTTCAAAGAAATCTGAAAGTTTGCTCAACCTGAACACCCGACTGGGCCACAAAGCTTTTGTCGTCAGCCTCCAGTGCCAGCCTCAGGCACGTCGTCCTTCCCCAAAATGGAGACACGCGAACCAACAACTTCCGAGCCCGCTCTCCATCGCTGTTGTGGCACTCACTGAACACACCTGTGAGACAAACGCCGATGAGGTGAAACACTAAACCTCGTAACATCGCTTGTGTTTCACGTCAGTAAAGCTGTGTCTGTAGTGTTTATACCAATGGCATGTTTCTCATAGTGATTGGCGAGCTCTCGCATGGCCTCTGCCACGTCTGCGTCACTTCCTTCCTCGGCCATTGTCTTCAGGATCTTACTGGCGGCCAGAGCAGCGGACATGCAGTCTCTACACTGTGCACATGCAGATACAGAGAGATGCAACACCATACACACACAAACAAAACCCCACACTCAACTGACTATTTTCAAACTTTGTCCGTATAAGGGTAAGTGTTTTTGATCACCAGCTCCCAGGCAATTTCAGCCAGCTCCTTATTGTTCTGGACGACAGCCCAAAGGAAAAGGTCTCTGCCTGGGTCCCTCTGTGCATCAGCATTGTCCTCCACGAGTAGCAATTGGGAACCCGTCTGACTTTTAGACAGCTAGATTAAAAGGGAAGCAATATGTTGCATTAAATGAATGGTTTATGGATGGTTTATCATAAGTCCAACTCCTCCTAAAGCATGCACGGACTTCAATTTGGATTGTGTTCATTTATATCTCCTCTAAGTATATTTCCCAATGTGAGGATCTAAACATCCTGTCCACAATACTGAATTATGAAATATATAAAAATAAAAATAGAATGAAAATCCTCCCAGTGAAATAAAAGAGTGGACAGCTCAGCGTCTAAAATAACACAACCCTGAATTGATTACAAGGTACGTGTGAATCACTTAGTTTTGCTTGTCAAACTACATTCATTCAATCGTAGATGATGGATAAACAAACTCACTGATACAGATGTGACCTCTGTAGACATGTCGTATGACACGATGGAGGGAGGGTAGAGGGCATGGGTGAAACTGCCCAGCAGGTGGCGCACCTCGTCAGACACGTGAGTCATCGAGATCAGTTCACCTTGCCCCGTGTGAGCCCGTTTCCTGATGCGGAGCACCTTCCTCCTCCTGCGGCAAGAGCTGTGGACCCGCTTGGCCAGCTTGCGGAGAAAGAAGCCGCCGGGCAGCTGTTTGTAGAGCTCACACAGAGTTTCCTCGTCCTGCAGGAAATCCCTCAGGCTCACGCCGTTCTCCAGCAGCAGACTAACAAACTGAGGCTTGTTGCCAACCAGGGCTGAGAACATAGCCCAGTGGAGGTCACTGGACTGGATGTGAACATGTCAGGAAAACACAACAAACAGGATTAGACAATTGTGTAAATTGACTGTAATAGCAGTGTGGAAAGAAAGATAGAATCGTATGATACTATTCATTTGATTTTAATAATACAATAGTCCACTGCCCCTCATATCGTAAAAGGTTTATGATGCAAGAAAGTGGCTTTATGCTGCTATTGGTTGAAATCTCCATGTAGAAATGTTCACCACTCAAACCTTCTAGCTTTTTTTATCCAATGACTGCGAGACTGGGATCACTTCCCATGTTTTCCCAGTCAGTCCATTACATTTTCTTATCTTAATAAAGACAGGAGTGGTCGCATCACAGGGTCAAGTTCAGGGGATGGCCTTTATTTGTCAATCCTCACCGTCCTACAAAGATTGCTGCTGGTGTTGGTGTTACAGCATGTTGTAAAGTAGGCAAACCTTCCACTGGCTCTCCTCCGTGAAGATCTCAGTCTCAGCTATGTCCACCCGGTTCCAGGCTATAGCCAGCTCCAGCTGCCTCTTCCAGCTCTCGACTCCCAGTGTCTCGCTGGTCCTCGAAGCTGAGTGGAGAATTTATAGTGACGAGATTTATGTGACACTGTTTTCAATTTAAATTGTTCAATTACAGCAATGTGGGCATATAAATGGAGTAAAAGCAGCAAATCATCAAATTTGTAACGCTGGAACTAGTTTGCAGTCTTTGCTTGATGATTGCCTTGCATTTTAATTTTCCACTTACTTATTCTGTGACATGACATAACCTGGGGTCACACTGCACGGTCAAGCAGCAAAATGCTCACAGAATAAGATTCTACTAGGAACTTGGACACAGACCAAAAACAGACAGCGGATGTCCTCGCTGAGTGAGCGGGACGACTGACGGGATATGCATTTTAATTCCTCCATTGTAGATAGAGCTCAAAGATGGAAACTACAGGCAAAGCAGTTTAGCTGGAATAATGACTCATCACAATCAAAACTCCAAGTGAATGTAGAGTCACTTTTAGTGAACTTATAGCTCAATATACTTTTGTAAATTTGTTTCATCAATGTCTATCTCAAGACCAGTATTTTGGAGGAATCTACTTATATTGTTTATGAATAGATTCATTGTGGCTTTCAGTGTCTCCTTGTATAGAAAAGCAATCGTTCTATAGGTGAAGATATCTGTAAGAATATCTGTGTTGGTTTTCAGTCTTGAGCTGCACATTTGATACCACAGTCCATTCGATTAGTCTTCATGAGAAGCAACATTATACTTGCTAAGAGCTGCTTTGGCACCAAGCCTTTTCGTCTTTACACTTATAGCTGTGTTGGTGTACGCCTATAGTCAGTCTAGTCTGGCACTGAGCATCTGCGTGAAAAACAAATCCCTACCTTTGAGCAGTGCTTGAAGTATAGCCACATCCACATCTCCGTGATCGTCATCGCTTATTCTGAATATTGTCAGCCAGTGAGACATCCTGATGATGTCCTGAATCTGGCACAGATAGGAGACACAACGAGTAGGGTTTCACATCAAACCTGGACTAAGGCCAGCCAGGAGACCCACGCCAGGGGATCTTAGGCTCCGATCAGGTTCATAAGGCATCAAGAGTCATCATGCGTATTTTGGGCCTTTTTAGCTGTGAAAGTAATCAGTAAATTTGTGAAACCAATTCAGAAATAAACTGGTAGCCTGAGAAGGGAGGCTAAGACAGTGGTGACAAGAGAACATCTCCTTGGATTTGCAAAGATCCTTAATCGATAGAGGGAGGAGAAAACAGTAGAGGACCTAAAACTGAGCCTTGGTGCAGGACGAAGCATCACCGATAGTAGTAGTGAACATTCTATGATTAACATAATAATGAAACAGGACCAGAGCTGTGTCACAACGATTAAGGAAGATGTTTTGGTCAACAGTATCAAATGCAGCCCTACAGCTTGCAAACTGGTCGTCGGTATGTTCACATACCTTCTTGGTCCATTCTATGATCTTGAGGTGGGAGAAGTTTTCATACTCTTGGCCAAAGAACTTTTTCATCAACTGGTGGATGAGGGCGATGGTGACCCGGGCCAATGGCAGTGCTGCCACCTGGGCAATCACATCTGCTATTCTCCCGGAGCCCTCCAAGATCACACACGGTGTACCGTTCAGCATGGCATTATAAATGGTCTGAGAGGAGACACACAAGACAGTCAGAGAAAGACAGAGACGGAGACAGCGAGAGACGGGAAACTGATGACTCACATTTAAAGTGCCCGGTCCGCCATCCAAAACCACACACACCACAGGGATTGTTACACCACTCTCTGGAGGCAAGACAAAATCAATATTAAAAGCAGATCAGATAAAAAAGAATCAGATTTGAGATGTTATCTGTGACATTGTATCAGCATCAGCTACCTTTGTTTCCAAGACGCTTTCCGGAGATGCATTTCTCCAGACGGCTACGCAGTTCAATCTCCACTCCATAGTGTCCTTGGGTCCCGTCATCCACCAGCAGGAAGTGGGTGTGGTTGTTATCAAGGCAAGAGAGTCGGCCCTGGCCCTTGATGTCCGTCTCATAATGGGCTGGGAAGCAACCCTGCAGACAAGAGGAGGAGGAGGAGAGAAAGGTAGGAAAAAGAAGACTTATGAATCTCACCGAAGGAAAGAGACGAGTCACATGTGTGAATGTGTTTATCATACCTCCGAATGCACCAAAGCGTCCCTGTTGTGAATTATTCCCCACGTCGCAACTCCGATAGCCACAATCTGGCCCTGCATGGAGTTGCTCAGGGCGTGGTCCCTCACGGCCTGCCCTACATGCTTCATCACACCTGCGTGCGTACCACCAGTGAGGATCCACGCTCCTGTGCACAGCATAGGTCCCATTTTCACATGTCCATAAAGTATATGTACAGTGTGTGCAAATATTACATGAGCAAAATATGTGGGTATACACATAAGTGATAAATGATGGTCACTGTTCACAGCCAATGTTTAGTCCCACACGTCATCCCTCATAAAACCTCCACTTGTCTGTCTTACACTGTAATGTGTATTGTTGTACGGATTACACAAATGACATGTTTTTATTATCTTCTGAGAGAGCCAGGCTTACAGTTTCCTCCTGCTTCCAGCCTTTATGCTACGCTAAGCTAACTGGCTGAAGCCTCATATATTACAGACAAATATGAGGGTTGTATCAAACATCTCATCTCTCAGCAGGAAAGCGAATAAGCGTGTTTCCCAATATAGCAAAATATTCCTTTAATATGCAGCTATACAGCCCTAACTTTTTAGGGAAGTCTTGCCACAATATTTTGGCAGCTACACGAACAACATGGATCTGCTCCCATTTAGCCACAAGAGCACTAGTGAGATCGGCCACTGATTGGGCGATAAGGCCTCGCTCGCAGTCGGTGTTTTGATTCATTTCGACTGTGGTTTAAAGTCAGGGCTCTGTGCAGGCGGCCTGTTCAACTTCTTCCAAACAAAACTCAGATCAAATGCTTTATGAACCTTGTTGTTTGCAAGGTAGCATTGTTATATTAAAACTGAAAATCCGTGGCACAAAAATGAAAGCACACTATTGTTTAAAATATCATTGTATGCTGTAGCATTAACATGTCCCTTCATTTTAACGAAGAAAAACTGAATACGTTCATGTTTAGTGCACTGTTTTTACTAGGTCGGGCAGAAGGATTGGACCTTTAAGGCGTACACGGTATATTTTACCACATGCAGTCACCCGCTCTCCATAAATACACATGTACTCGTTGAACACATGCTTTCAACAGGCTCTCTGGCTAATCATTGGCACACCTTGAGATCTGAGGCTCACCTGTCGTCTGGGCCACTTTGATAAGACCTCTGTGGAACATGTTCTTGAGTCGGGCCTTCAGAAAGAAGTTCTTGGCTCCTCCGGTCACTGAGATCAGCAGGTTGGGTGGGGAAAGTTTCCACTGTTCGGTCAATAACTCGTACAGGATTTCTGGGCTTGTGTCTGTGGACACTCGTGCATACTGGGAATGACAGACACATGAAAAGGCAAGGGTGAAAACACACAGGCATGCATTCACATGTAATGTCATTACAGTAGAAAGAAAGGATGGTTTCACCTTGCCAGTCTTCTGTACCAAATCACCAAAGCTGATGTCTCCAAAAGCATCCGTGGGCACTTCGCGGACATGTTTGTGTTTGTCCCAAGACTCGCCTGTGAAATCCTCCGGCTTGATGGCTTCGTCCACATGATCGGTCTTTAAGTAGCCACACCAACATACATCCTCTCTAGTGGAGAAACAAAAGCTAATGGTTTGAGGAAAGTGACAATTACTGGAAACAAACAAACTTAATTGAATGAACACAACATTGACACAACTGCCCTCACGGCGATCGAGGGCGATGCCTCGCGGGACATAAACACACCAGAGGGCAGATGCCACAGTGTCTCTGTGTTACCGCGCAGCAGCAGCAATCTACAAAGTCAGTTCAGAGACGTTCATCACCAACACAGCACGGAGCAGCTCATCCTACCTGACACCTTTTTCAAAGAAGCAGCATTCCCTCTTGTGGAGGCTTTCCCTGGTCCAGGACGCGATGGCGCATCGCTGGAAAGAAGGGGAGGCAGGAAGATGCTTAGAGGCTTTGACTGCGCTGATTGCCAGAGAGTGAAACAGCCGTGACTTAACCTCATCTTCCTCCATCCTGAATGCAACATGGGAGGGTGGGTGGTGCTACAGTGCACAGATGTGGTTCAGGATGAGAGCTCCCAGCATGACAGGAGAGAGAGAGAGAGACAGAGAGAGAGAGAGAGAGAGAGAGAGAGAGAGAGAGAGAGAGAGAGGAGCCTCTGCAGTCGGTGCTGGCTTACTCGGCACTGCATCAGTGATGTCAGAGCGGAGATAAAGCTGAGCGCACTGCTGAAACCCGACTAAACCGCCCACTTATGGGGCGGCGAGTAGCAGGAGCGCCAGTTCTGGATCGATAGATGCAGATTGAACTGCATTACCGAGAGTGGATTAAATACACGCCTGATTAAGGGATGCATTATGTGTTTTGTAAATTATTAATCACGTTAAATAAATTTGTTTTATTATAGTTCAGGTTTTTCACAAACTGACAAAAGTATCCAGTTGTGGAAAGTAGCTAAGTACGTTTACTCAAGTACTATAATTAAGTGGACTTTTGAGGTATACTTTACATTTTATAAGGTTACATTGTACATTTGACTCCTTTACATTTATTTAACTGCAATAGTGATTTTAGCTTAGCCTACATATGAATGCATCAATAATGATGATCCAATAATAAGATAACATAATACTGACAGGGCCCATTCTCTATAATAAGTAGAACACAGTATATAGTATGGTAAACAAACAAAACTTCTATACTTTCACTCAATTTAAATTCTAAATGCAGGACTTTGACTAGTATTTACGTGTTTGAAGTACATTAACGAGACAGGAAACCACTCACCTTTGTAAAACAAGTAACCACTTGATGAAGTTTGTTCTGCTGCAGCCCCTCGGACGTTTGCTGCGGGTGAACCTTATTCTCTGATTTAGGCAGCATTTCTGAGGAAGTAAGAAAAAAAAGATGTCCAGTTGAAACCACCTGCTTGGAAGAAGTGCTTCACGTGGAGGAAGTCTGAAGGGACAAGTTCCTCTTGTCAGTTATGGACTTTTAATCTGTGAAACCTGCAGAGCCTGGAACTTCACTGTTCTGACTTCTTTATCTTGCTGACATGTGACCTGTTCTGCATTATCTCAACTTCCTCTACCGAGGCGCCTGGAATGGCAGGAAACACTTAACTTTAACGACCTTTACCTGTAATACCAAATATTTAAAGTCCACACTAACCCTTTGATTCAGTCATCAGATCCTGCAGAGGCACTAAATCCTTTGAGACCTCAAAATGTTGCACTGTTAAATGGCTCCACCCTTCTCAACACAATATTTACCTCCTCCCATCAAGATAAGCCGTCCAGTCACATTACCACCAATTGATTGTCATATATATTTCTAAAAATTAAGCTTGTCCCACACTACCTTTACACATTTCAGTTGGTGTTTTCAGACCCCGGGTGGAAGGAAAGGAAGGTCACTCACTTTCAAACATTAGTAAAAACAACAACCAAAATACAAAATGTATCATAGTTCACATTACCCTGTTTATTGCCTTCAGATCCTCCGTTCACTTGGATGAAGTCTGCTCTGGTCTTTCATGTCCTCTGCCAGGCGTCACAGCCCGTGTTGCCAGGTGACATCTCCAGAGCATTCAGCTATTTAGGGATCTTGTTACTCAAAGGACTTCTGATTGGCTCTTGGTCGCTGTTGTATTACTTGTGTTTATGGTTGTCATTCATTAAATATGTCACCGTTTGTGAGTTTCATAGAAACAGTGCTTGAGTCTGGTCCACAGTACTGTTCAGTCAGTACAACGAGTGATGAGCGTTTATCCGTTTTGTTATTAGGCTAAATTAAGTTAGCAGTTATGACAACTACCTGATTTTAGCTGATCAGTAATAACCAGTAAGCGAGTTGTTGGAAACATTTAAGAAGCTATTGTGAAGATGAAATTAAAAGTTGATTCACGAACTTGGAAGCAGTAGTTAACAAAGCAACCTCACGACACTGCTCATTTAATAGATGTTCAGGCCATCTTGGTTGAGTTTAGTGCTAATTAGCTAATGTCAGCATGCTAACACGCTAAGCTAACATGGGGAACATGGTTAAAGCATGTTAGCTGTTAGCACATTGGTATTTGTTTAGCAGTAAATAGATAATAATAAAGCTAATTTGCTTTTATTCATGTGGAGTTTATAAAGTGGCTTAACAAGTTAAATAAAAACAACAACAAAGCCAGTAGTGTCCTCTTCAATATAACTCTACAAGAATATAAATATCCAATACTAGTTTTAGGTAAAACTATGTTACGTTAGAGCAACATAATTCTGTAGGTGTTCATTTTAATGTTTGACTCTATTAAGTTAGGTCCCTGCTGTAAAAACTGGAAAATATATAACAACCAGTAAAAGGGGTCAGGGCCCAGCCCACCACGTGCTGTGGGGTCAGAGGTCAGCAGGAAGTGAGCTGCAGTTAGTTCATGAGATGTTTGAGCTCAAATCAATGTGTGGCTAAAGCACAACAATGGAAAGGAAATTTAAATCTCAGTCTCTGTAATCATGGAAATTATTAAAACAAGTGACTTTTTTTGAATACCAAACAAAGTAAACGTCCGTTGAAGTACATTTTGGATAAAGGGATCAATCACTGAATTTTCTTTTGTTATTAGGAATTTTGAACGTGCATATCGACTGTTGTTCTGAATTACCACCACTAGGTGTCAGCACATCACGACGGATCACAGCTCCAATCACAAGCTAGGAGTCAGCTGTACTCACATTATATCTTACTGCAATACATGTTACTTAGTGTGGCAAACAGCAACACATTGAAATAGGATAATTAATTAATATCTTTGAGGTAAAATTCAACAAAAGAAATAGTGTTTTGACCAAAATATAAGCTCAATTTACACAAGCTTAACTAAAAAACATTTAAATGATCAAATATGAATTCTAGGCTTCTTGTTCTCACTTATTCTATTATCAGATATACCAATATTCTGAGGGTTGTAATTAACTATTATTTTCATTAAGAATTAATATGAGAGTTATTCTACTGATTAATTGTTTGGTCTGTGAAATGTCAGTTTAATATTTCAGTAGACAAAGAAGCAAATCCTCATATTTGAGAAGCTGGAACAAGACGATATGTTGATTTTTTTTGCTTTACTTTTTCTATTCTAGCTAACTGGCTATAAATGGGATGGCTATTGGTTATAAATAAGATACAAATAGAAATTATTATATTTCAACATTTATTGCATCGTAAGCTGTATAGGAACTATTTTTTCAGGAGATATATCAAATTGTACAATAAAATTCAAAGACTAAATATTAGTCTCAACCCTTTAACATTTTTTATATTTTGTTTTACTGGTGACTTATTCAAAATGTATCAGTAGTATAACTAAAGTGTGCTGTGGATATTATATAACACCACTTTTATATAAGCAGCAGACAGACACTCGTATCCCTTACGGCACAATATTTATTCAACAATATACAGATTAATTTCTCTCTACATCTCAGACTGATCTGCAGTTTTTATATTTATCTTGCTTTCACCTTTGTACATTTTCTATTTACAAGATTTAAAATAAGTCTTTCTCTCCATTTATACAACATCAATAGTACAGTGTCATCACATCGTCCGGCGGCTTCACCTCGAAAGCGACTCGATTAGATTCATCGTTGATAATCCGTTTATGTTTCATACAACAACTAACGTCTTTGAGCCACAGAGCAGCAGACCGACAGGAGGGCTCGACATGCACCAACAGACCCGGTGTGTCTTTGTGGGGGCAGTCGAATGACAGATGGATGGGTCCACATGAGAGGTCCTGTAGCTCTGCAGCACCACAACAAGGTGTACAAACAGAGCCGCTGTTGAGGACTTGCACTTTAAAAATAAAATAAAAATCAGCTTAAATGCATCTTCCCCCGTCCCACCCGACACGGATCAATAAGAGCTGGTAACACCAAAAACAAAATAAAAAAATAAAAAAGGGGAAAAACATGTTGCATAGAATCAATTCTGACTTTAAGAACAGAAATTTTGGTGCTGCCATTTTAAAAAATGTGGCTTTTCGATAAACTCCTGAGACCTTCCGGACCCCCGTAACATTTGTTTTTTTTGGTTTTGAAAAGAAAAAATAATAAATAGCTGTGTACCCTTAGACTTTAACAAAAATAGCATTGTGTTGGATGTGACATCACATAGAAGTACTACTTTAAAGAGACTAAAAACCCTGCATTGAGTGTATACACGTTTGCACACACATTATATATATATATATATTATTTCAATAACTATCTTGAGGAGAGAGGTGGGTGGATTAAAGTGCATAAAACAAAGCCCACAGTTATCACATGCAGGACAGGAAATGTCCACCAGCGACAGGCTGAACTTTTTACTCCCTAATTTAGACTTTTTTGAAATGTAAGTGGACCTTATGAGGAGTTCTGGGCCTGTTCGTCTACTAAAATGAATAGCAGATAAACATTTCCAGCCACAGTCAAGTTTTTCATCAACATTCACTGGCTGGTGTTCATTTCCCGCCCTGATCACATGCAAATAACACCAGACACCGAGGAGTAATTGTCTATCCATTACTCTTAAGTCCGCATACAGTACCAACATGGCTGCTGGTAACCTCGGTCAGGGGCACTCGTATCAATGACATGAACACATCACCGAAAACAGCAAAAGATTTGCCACTCAACTCACGGCAAAAATACAGCAAAATGGGAAAACATGGTTCGTTGTGAGCAACACAGCAGACGGACCAGGCGAGTGTGAACTGGAGCTGCACTCCTCTCTTCTCCCTCCACAGTGCAGTCCAGCAGGAGGAGGAGGAGGAGGAGGAGCATGCGAGTCCAGAGAGCCGAGGCCTTTTCGGCCTGAAATGTTTAAGGCTAAAGCGCACACAGGACTCACTCAGGACCAGGAGCAGCAGCCGTGAAGGTTTCCAGCCCAGCAGGAGCGTGATTGTGTGGGATTTAATATATACATCAATCATTCATTCTCATTTTTAAAACAAGCACGTGAGCAAGACACGGGAAACGCAATACGACGACGGACATCTACAGTACACAGACGCATAATATACTGCTTCTACGTGTGAACAGCAAACTGTGAGTGTGTACACACACACACACCTGTGATGAGCAAATTCATGGCAAAAAAGGTGAAGCTGCATCTAAGGGCACGTTGAGCCGTACGTCCAAACATCCCTTATTTTGTCCCCCAACTCTGAAATAAGACCAGTAAACAGAAAGAAAATAGGCATTTTAACTTAAGACACCCAAGCAAAAAACACAATGTCCTTAAGGAGAGGATGTGTATTGGCACATCTGGCAAAAGACGAGGACGAGACTCGGGTTTGGCTCGCTGGCTGTTTCACACATCTGTAACAGCTGTGCTTTGCAGGGCACTAAAGACATGCAGACAAGCACGCTGTGTTCACTTCACTGGGCCTGGGCAGGGTGCACTACAGAAGGCTAAGCTAGCACTGTTAGCAGATGCAGGCATTTAACAGCAGAGATTCAAACTCCATGCATATGAGCATTAAAGGAAAAATAAAAAGAATTGCACTTCAAAACGTCATTACATAAATTAAAAAAGAAAATATAAGCCGGACATTTCTAGGGAATTCAAATAATCAGGTTTATCCCGGTGTGGGTGTTTGAAATTTGACAGTCGTGTTCTTTGCTGTGATTGAACTGAAATGCGAGGCCGAGATAACTCAGTCACGACTCCTCACATGAATGGGTTTGACAGCGTCGTCACAGTTCTAGTGTGAAACCGGTTTGGTCCCCCACTATTTAACCCCCAAAACTGTTCAAGCGCTCCAGTTTCAAACCTAACGGGTCTTTAAATCCTGCGTCTGATTGGGACACAAGTGTCCGAGTGGCAGGGTGAACACACGATGAGGTAGAACAAAATGTTTCATGAGCGTCCAATCAGAGCGCGGGACGTGAGACGAGGCGCAGTGACTCCTACACGCCTGCAGAGGGCAGCACGTCACCCAGAGCCAAACACACCCACAAGTGCTTTCAGATGGAAGGGCCCATCAAATGGTTTGAACCGTAATAACAATCCAATATAAAATACAGTCATTGCCTTTTAGCTTCAGACCCAAACCTGCAGCGTCTACATCTTTTTAATCCAGTTCTTCCCCAAAGATTCACCTTCAGATAGTAAATCAAGCTGGACAGTGGTGACTTCTTCAGGTTTGTCCGGCTGAAAGCTCGGGGTCGGACAAACCTTAACCACCAACAGCTTGTTTTTTACAAACAATCTTAAAAGTCTGATTTTACAGATCAAATCAGAGTCATGGGCTGAAAACTAGAGAATCACTTTGGTCCGACTGATTTCTGCCAAACAAGTGAAGGAAAACAAATGTTACTTTCTTTGGATTGTGATAAAAAAAATATACATATTTAAAGGATTTTTATTCATCAAAACCATTTATGCCGAATTAAAAAAACAACAATTAACAAGGAAGATAATCAGCGAGATCGATTGCACGTGAGCCCGGGAATGAAAGGGGGAAGGAATGAAGAGAAAGAGCAATAATCAATAATCCTCACTCTTCTCAAACATGAGCGACGGTTAAGTGTTATTGCTGATTCATTTCTGACTGATTCAGTCAGGAACTCAAAAACTCTGAAATGTCATTTATGTCCCCTACAGCTAGCGTGGCGTCCTTCTCTCAACGTTTCCTCCTCTTTGAGGTGAGTTTCTACGTGGAATACTCAGCTTGGTCAGACACGAGGACTGTAGTTTACAGCAGTGGCCATCTTTTACTACTTTTCTCTTGTTGCATTTTCAGTCACGCTAAAACCCACCAGCAACGACTGCAGGTCACAATTTAATAGATGATGAAAGGGTGGAGACAACTCTCGAGCACGAGCACGCACGCACGCACACGCACGCACGCACGCGCACACACACACACACACACACAAACACAAACACACAAACAAGGTAGACGGAAACTGTCATAGTAGGATTGTGAAAAATGTGAGTGTTATGAACAAGTATTTGTGTGTGTGTGTGTGTGTGTGTGTGTGTGTGTGTGTGTGTGTGTGTGTGTGTGTGTGTGTGTGTGTGTGTGTGTGTGCGTGCGTGTGTGTGCGTGCCATGCCCTGCACGTTAGACCTGTGATATGATCTGCATGTTGAAACTGGGGGAGCGGGACTGCTTGGTGAGCGGAGCTCCAGGAGACAGGATGTCCTGGGCGTCCTCCGGCCTGATGAGGTGCTCCTCCTGCAGGCTGACGGTGGAGTGGTGGTGGGAGCTGCCTGCTGGGAGTCCTCCTTCCTTGTCCCCCCCCGCCGCCGCCGCCGCCACCGCTGCCGCCGCAGCCGCAGCCTCCTCCTCCTCCACTCGCCCGTCATCGGTTCCGTTCAGGTTGAAATTCATGCAGTCAAAGGACTTGCTGGAGGAGGTGCTGCCAGTCCGCACCAGCGTGGGCACCACAGGGAAGCTCAGGTGCTTCTTTATGGGGCTCAGGTGGATGGCCTCCAAGTTGATGCTGGCTGGAGGCGACGGCTGCTTCTGGTGGCGCCTCCTCACGGCAGCCTGGTGATCCGCGGACGAATCGGCCTGTTTTTCCGCCTCCCTCTCCCGGTCCTTCTCCCGAGACAGCCGGGCGGCGATGGCTCTCTTGATGCTGCTGCTGCTGTTGTTCAGGCTGCCGCCCCTCGGCCACATGCTGCCGCCCGCCTTGGTGCCGCCGGGCTGGCTGCTGTTGGACGCCCCGGAGGAGAAACCCTCGTCTGGGTCGTTGACGTTGAAGGAGTCTTCCCCGCCGCTCATCCCGTCAGCATCTGAACAGGAAAGGACAGAGACAGAAAGAAAGCATGATAGACAAAAAAGAAAAGTGAGCGAGGCAGACAACGACCGAGGTTATGTCGACATATTTAAGTCAAATCTGACCATAAACAGAACCTTTCACCCCAATACTCATATTCAGTTGTTACTATTAATAGTTAAGAATCCAGACAAAATGTCATCTTAATCCTGATGTGAACAGGCCTGCAACAAACTATTACAATGTTTAGAGAGTTTATAAATAGTGCATTTTACATTAGCAGACTGAATAGCCTTCTAGCAAGCCACCACTAACCAACCACGCTACTTCATTAGCACACTCATTATGCACCAAACAGAAGAACAACTCAATACGGTACACAGTGACCTGAAATGTGACTCGTTGTTTGTTTAGGAGAAGTGAGAGTTCAATAACCTGCCAGGTAAGAGAGCAGAGCTCGTCTAGCAAAAGGTTCAATATATATTTGATTCCATTACTTCCTGATAACCTGATAGAACAAGCACAACATTGACATGAAGACATCTAAAATGGATAAACATTTAACAATCCATCATTGTTGGAAGGCTGAAAGGGGAAAAAAAAGAGATGATAAATTGAGTTAGAAAAAAAAGCATGTTATTGACATACAGTATGCAGGCTGAAGCCTGTTAGACAGGAGAGACAGAGGACCGGCCGTCTGTCTCCGTCATGCATCGCTGGGACAAGCAAAAAGGTGGACGGCGGGGAACCGCAGGCAGCGCCGGAAAAGAAATGGAGAAACCGAGAAGATAAAAGGTCCGGACTGACATGCACATAACATGAGGAGAAGACGCATGCCCTCCTGCAGCACCGGCCCGGCGGTCAGACGGTCGTCCGGCCAATCTGTGTCCAGTGAGAGCTGACAGCCCACAAGACTAAGCAGGCCGGTCTGCAAGTCACTACAAGTCAACCCTAAGAGCTCAAAGTTCTTCAAAGCTCTACAATTAAAGAACCAGAACTGTGTTTTTGTAGGTTTTAGCCTTTTGACTGCAATTTGCGTATTTGTGTGACTAATTTACAGTATATGCTTGCTGTTGGTTTCTGGTCATGGCTACAAAACAAGACAAAAAATCAGTCCGCAGAGCCTGAAATGTGCTTGAGACAGATATCGTCTGAAGCAGCATGTAAACTCAAGGCACGCTGCTTTGTTCAAGTCTACATTATCAACAACCCAACTACCGTGTTGGTCTTTGTCATTTCTGGTATTAAATACATGTTGGGCAGCCAAATTAACAAAATTAAAGATCCAAACATCCTTTAACACAAAAATGTCCCTTTTCTCAACAGCAGAACAAAAAATAAAGTGAGGAAATATTTACTATTAGAGTATCTAGTGTAAGAAGGATGTACTTCTAATCAAACATGTATCGTATACTGTGGAAAAATAGTTGTGACGTTGTGAAGTAAACAGGATTAAATATGCAAAGTCATCTGTACGGTCATTTTCAATATCACTGCAATGCAGCCTCAAACGAAAGGACTTGTGATTAGTAATTCTATCTGTAACAGAATGTCCAGTAGTGATCGATCATCTTTAAAATAATCTCAACTCCCTCTTAACTGGGTTGCAGATTTCTATGTAATGAAACTACTTTAGGGATTATTTCACCAGCCGCACCAAGTTTCATTCAAGACCATGACGATGCGAGCTGACCGCAAGACCAGGAAATGAGCCGTCAAAAGGATCTCGATGACGTTTCAAAATATAAAAACATGTAGCGACCACACACGGATACGGACACACACACTAAACAAGACAAAATGGGCCGTATTGTAAACCGTGACCATACTCTGCTCACTTGGCCTCGTCGTTTGATAAGTTAGTGTTCCGGGCTTTTCCTGTTGTAGCTGACATTTTCAGAAGCTTGCTGTAGGCGTGCACATGCATGATGAAGGGCTCGTTCCCACTCACTGAGCGGAAGGAAAAGAAACTGGGCAGAACGCATCATTTGCATACAACAAAAAAAAGAAAAAAAAAAGCTGCTGGACTGAAAAAGCTAAATGGAAGGCCTCTCTCTTCCTGCAGAATGGCGGCAGCAGATGGTTGCTGCTGGCCTGAGTGACCCCAAAAACTTGTGGTGCTGTCAAAACACCGCGAGGAGCAAAGCAGAAACAAGATGGCGGTTAAAACTATGGAGAAAATAAATCTATAAAACGGAGAAAGCCTGGAGTGAAAGGTCAAGTTGCAGGCTGGGCACGTGACATGCTCAGTGAGTGACAAGGGCAGCAGTCTAAAATACGTTGGAGGCATGAGGAGGGAGGAGAGAGGATACATGACATGATGACAGGCCCATGCAGAATGGCCACTAGCCGCACTTCCTTCAAACCCAGAATAGGCGACTCTTCCTTTCTTGGATGAGACGAAAACTAGTAGTGGTCTGGAGGTTAAAAAGGTGTTGTTGGCTGAGGGTTTTAAGGACCGGATGAGTTAGTATACTCTGGGGAAGTGAAGAGGCGGCCAAAATGGGAACGGCAGAGTTAACGCCCTCGAGTGTAGTAGGAGAGGGAGGAGGAGGGAGGAGGGTTGGGAGGATACGGATGGAAGGGGCACCTCCTCCTGAGACCCTCGCTGCTCTGAGCCCCTGTCCCCTACCCTCAAATGTGATGGGGGGAATGATGCTGCTGCTGCTGTGGTGGCTGTGAGGCCGCCCTTCTCTCTCCTCTTTGGCTGTGGGGTCCCAGGGAGGGTAGTGGTGGTGGTGGCGGTGGTGTTGGTTCTGGGCGAGGCTAGGAGGATTGACGATGAGGCTCAAATCTCCTGCGGTTGAGTAGTCAAAACAATCTGGGAGTCAACAACACAGATGGTTTCTTTAGTGGCAGCGAGCCTCAACCGATGTGGGCCTCATCATGGGGCACAGCAGGCCTAACAGCTGTTTGTAAATTCACTTGTAGACATAGAAAAAAAAGGAACACAAAAGATATTTAAAAAATGAACTGCCCCCATTTATCTCTAGTCTGTAGAGTCTACCGGCACCATTTTGTCGTGGGTTTCTCATAAACTACAAAGGTTTACTGGTGATACAAAGATCAGCACACACACTTGAGAGACAAGACGAGCAAATAAAGAGCCATAAAGAGCAGCGAGTGGCAAAAGCACCGCAACACAGAGACTACGTGGCTACAAGTACATACAATAACCGACATGAAACAGCATTTGGACGATGCTGATGGTGTGACTGGTTTACACAGAAACAGGGTTCCTTCTCACTGCTAAGGACAAACGGCAGAAAAGTAGTTCTCTCATCAAATAGTTCCCTCTTGTGGCATTTCACTGATCGGAAAAAAAAAGTTTGTAAGTTCACAGCTTAAATCATAACTGAATACTGCATAACATAACATAAAAAAGTATTGGAATGGATCTACTGTGATCTCTCCTGCACTGAGGCCTGGTTCATGATGGCGGGTCTTGCCGCTGCAGCCTTACCCTCTCTCTTCCAGCGGTGGCGTCGTATGGAGGCAGTAGTGATGGCTGAGATGGAGATGCGGCTGATGGTGGGCGTCACCTCCACCTGGAGCACTTTGCGCCCCCGCGGCTCATCTGGAGCGTTGTCCGGCAGAGAGTTCTTCATGGCGTTCGCCAGCTGGAGAGGACACATGCACGGATGCGGGCTCGATAAGCAGTTAAAAGTGATAAAAAGCAGGATGGCGTTACAACATTTGAAGTCGGATCAGGAGCCCGATATAGCCATCGTCATCTTACCAAGATAGGCTGGGAGTAGAGCTCCAGCTGGGCTCGGTACAGAAGGTCCTCCAGAGCTTCCTGTCCCATCTCCCACTCTCCATTGTATCTACACATCACAAGACACAAACGCATGCACACCTACGTTAAACAATGGCATGTTGTGAGCTTATTTAAGAAAACAGGAGCGTCTGACAAGATGCCTTGATGTCTGAGTCACATCCCTGTGAACTATTATTAGTTATTTAGTAATGTCTGCAGCTTCAGTGAGGGAGGGAAGGAGAAGAGGTCCAGTCAAGAGTGATTATACCTCACCGTCACATTATGTCTGTTTAACCTGAGCTAAACCTTTTTTCTTACAAAACAGCTAATTTGAGTTAAGTCCATGAGTTCTAATGATATGCAAATAGTGTGAATAAAGGATGAACGTAAGTGCGTTTATAGGTAAATCTTTGTGTTCATACGCTGGCACTCTGCTAGAGATGAGGGATGTCTTTAGCTTCGCATGAGGTTTCACAACATCGTAGTCAGTCAAGAGTGATTAAAGGAACAGCAAGCAGAAATAAATACAATACAAATTTAAAAATGTAAAAAAATAAAAAGATCTGCACGGCTGAACTTTGTTTGATCTGGACAAATGCATGAGTTTCCCTTTAAACTCGAGATGAAAAGGATGGAATAAATGGGCAGGTAAAAAAATAAATAAAAAGACTCTCTGATGTTGTGAGGGCTGGAAAATCGGTCCAGAATACATTTCAAACCTGATCGGCTTTCCCCCTCCCTCCCTCTCCCTCTCCATGTGGTATTACTGCGCTGTAGCATTAGCAGACATATTAACCTAAATCCTGGAGTATCCTTGACGAGTGCCCCGGTCCCTGTGCATGTGTGGAGCTGTGGATTCTGGGTTTATCTGCCCTCCATGTGCGCCTGCTCGGGCTAAGGGTGACCGTGGGAGCTCAGGCTGGCACTGAGGTGACCCATGGTCCGGATTACTAGAAAGGTTATTATTCTTACAGCGGCACTGACCGCTCAGATCTCCAGATTGCTGCCGTGTACCCTCATAGGGGGGCGATGAGGCAGAATACATACTCGTTCTCCACCCCCCTCTCCTTGCTACACCATCCTCAACAGTCACCGCCATATCAGGGGATCTCTACGAGGACGAGCCATCATCGAGGAGCCGTAATCAGCTTTGCAACGACAGTGCTCGCACAGTGGATGAAACACAACGCACTGCTGATGTAATCAGTCTGTACAGTGAGGAGCTTCTGTCCTTGGTAGTGTGCTAGCATTTGTTGTCAGGAGACTTTCTGCAGTAGATGGCAGCGAACTAGACGAGAGACTCAAAAAAAAAAAGACTAATTGACTAAAGTCTTGGGCCAAAATGGCCCTAGGAGGGGGCCGCCCTAGAACTCATCACGTACATGAGGATATCTGTGAAGGTAACGCAGCAAACACAAGATGATCTTCCTCCTAATGATGTGCTATTCAATGATCTTCCAATAGGGAGTGGTGATGTGTAAGGACGCGGAGGAAAGGCACTTAAAGCAGCTAGAATTGATGTCTTTTTGATAACAATGTATCAAATGACAATGTGAAAAGAATGTGACAATTTGAAAGGGGTCGCTTGAAGTGATGAACCTGCAGAGAATTATCACTAGAATCTGCAGCTCGGCTGCACAACACAACACTCCAAATGAATAACAATGTTGCTCCGTAAGTGCTGGATGTGTAAATGAGCAAATGTTTGTGAACAAGTTGGATGTAAACATCAGTAATTGCGGCTTTAAAAATACATACATGGCGTGATAAACGGCAGTCAGCATCTGCACCATGAACTCGGGGTCCAGCAGCACGCGGTTGCACGGTTCCCTCCAGAGCTTCTGCTGCTGCCGGGGGAAGCCACATACACACAGCCTGAGGAGGGAACACACACACACACACACACACACACACACACACATATACACAGTCACGTAAGTAAGGTGAGCGAAGTCATACAGCAAAGAGAGGTAGCACCGATCACATGGTGAGGAAAAAAAAACTAAAGAGAACATCAGTCACTTCCAGACTAAGCTACAAAAAGCAAATGCATAAAACTAAATGTACACTTGTAGAGGTGAGGCACGGTTCGATAACGGGGTGTTTAGAGTCTACACAGTGAGGCTGAATCCAAAACACTGAGCATTGTGCGCCGAGAGCTTCACAGTGAGCCGTCTGTCTAGACCGAGCTCGCTTCAGGCGTCGTCCGACTGCTCGGGCACAGTAGGGAAGTCTTCATATCCTGAACAGTCTGCGGTGGAACAATCACCGGGCGGCGGCTCCGCCACAGAGCCTCATGCTGTGAATTCCACATTGATCCTTTCTCTTAGCTCCAGGGCATCTCTGTATTTCCCAGACGGACAGACTCAGACAAGGCATCCAGCAGTGATGCTTTGTCATCTGGCCTTTCAACTGAGCCCTAATGGAATCTAAATACATCAAATCGTCCGGGACAGTCCGTATCGAGGTCAGTGCGTGGCTACAGGGTAGGGGAGGTGATTTAACACTCGATTCAGTGGAGCAAATAATGGAGGAGGAAGAGGAGATGGTGGTCACTAATTGGGTATAGAAAGGACAAAAACTGTTGGTGATATAAGTCAAGTTTTCACATGTGTTTTGCTCACCGTGAGCTCATTCTGCAGACCGACTGATAGGACGATAGGGGCATGTACACCACAGCAGAGTTGTAGCACAGCATGAGGAAACACAGCACTTCAAACCTGCAACCGGAAAAAAAAAGTATGAGTCAATCACAGTAATACAGACTCTTATAAAGGTCTAATTAAGTCAATTAAAGGGAACGCACCGACATCATGCGAAACTTCAGCTAAATCCCAATTTTTGTCAAACATTCTATCCAACACTTTCTGTGACACCTTTGCTGTAGACCATTATGTAGAACTGCTGAAGCATTTTATGAACTATGAACTGTAAAATAGGCTGTTAAGCAAACGCCTTGCCTAGGCAGTTTTGTTCACTGTGAACCACTGTACTGAATGTAGATGACACACACACACACACACACACACACACACACACACACACACACACACACACACACACACACACACACACACACACACACACACACACACCTCACTATGCTGCAGCAATCAGCCCGAGACTGTCAGCACACACCATGTCAGTGGTGTGGAGCCAAATGCAGGGTGAGTGATATTATAGCTGATTGGTACAATATTTAGCCATTTCATTCAACTGTTAATTCTAAGTGTGCCCTTTTCAAACCCATAATAGGCCATTTATATTTAAATGTGATGAGCTGTCATGAATCTACATGGAGTAGAAATACTGCAAGATCAGATTCAGTTTTAGAGTGTGTGCGTGTGTGTGTGTGTGTGTGTGTGTGTGTGTGTGTGTGTTGACGACCAGGAGGAGGACTTCGAGTGTAAGGGCCGTAATTGACTGTGCGCTGGGGGAGGTAAACGTCCTGGTTATATATCATCAGTCGGAGTGAGCCGGCACCTCTCGGGAGCTCCGGGGCTTTCTTCTCATAAACACCATCTCAGGCCCCGGCACACAAATGGGTTTCCAGATAATCTATGGAGGCCTGGTCCTGCTGAAATCCATTCGCTATATTTATGACGCCGTATGTTCATCACGGCCAAGGGCCACGCTGCTCTGGAGAAGCGCAGGAGGACCACAGCTATCTGTGCTGCTCTCATACATCTGAAGTGTCAAGAGCTGTGTCTCTGCGCGTGTGTCACTTCAAACGGCGGGTTTCAGGCAGGGTTCCAGCATGCTTCATTACTATGCGAAGATTATCACTTGTCCACAGAAGCAAAGAATATGTGAGAGCCAACAAAGCTTTCAGGCTGAATGAGCGTCGAGGGTTATGCTCCGATCATCTTAAAAGGTCTTATTCATCTTACGGGGGAGGAACAGGAGAGGATGAGATGTGAGGTGAAAGCAACAAGTAAAATAAGTAAGAGAATGATGATGTCCACTGAGGCTGAAAGGCCTTCAGCGCTGCCATTCCTCTGTATCCATAAAGCAACAAAAGGTCGTTTCACCCAAAGTCATTCAGTATGATGGACTGAGCCCGACGTCTCTTAGCTACTGCAATTTAATCTCTTTTTGTGACGTTCCTGCGTCTCAGATTAGTGCCTCTCTGTGAACAGCTGGTGGAGTCGGAGTGGTACCTGTTCTGAGCCGTGAAGGTCTCTCTCTGTGGGTGGAGGCCGCTGTACACCACTCGGATCAGGTCATGCTGACAGAGGGCCCCTTCTGTCAATGCCATGGGCCCCAGGCTAGAAGGCTATACACACACACACAAAAGAAAACAAGGTTAATTTAACACTTAGTGGCTAGCTAACACCGAGTGGCTTCCTCTATGCTAGTAAACTGTCACACTGTGAGAAATGGTCAGACTTTATTTCAGTGGCATGATATTACCACTGGACCTCTGCCAAACTCTCACCTCGGACTGAATTAGCTGGCAGCACCTGACTTCTTCCAAATGTGGGATTTGTTTCCAATGTTAGTGGATAAGATTGCTGACTGTACAACTCCACTGAAAGTTATGTCTTGCATTTTCCCCCGCGTCTTCCACAAAGTCCTTCACGCAACATTAAGCTCATAAGTTCCTTCCAACTACTAAATCCAGTCTCCTCTCTCTTTGAAGGCTCCTGCACACCTTTACCGACAGGTCAGGGCTTCCTGCGGTGCTTTATAGTCGAAGTGAGCCACCTCACCTGACATAACATGATGAAAGATAATACATTTAAATGAAATTAAACATTAACCCTTTCACACATCAACATGAGGTGCCTTTACTGAGTCAGGCAGCACTGAGCTGATCATTTCTTGGGGTTTTAATTTAATAAAACCTGCAATCTTCTGCTTCTCTACAGCTTTATGTATTGTGATTTTATTATATAATTAAAGGCAACAGGTAGGTAGAGCATACTATATTTTCTGTAAAGCATGGAGTCAATTCAGAGCATGCAGACAAGTAAACTTTGTTGATAAGGCAAATTAATCATAAATCTTCTCTTCTTCTGTCGTGGATGGATAGAAAGAGGAAGTAACAACTGGAAAAAAGGGAACCAATGACTGATCTACGTCTAGCTGAGGACACATCACAAGGCCGCTGTATTCTGATGGTGCGCAGAGAAAAAGTAGTCCCCCTCTAAACTGAATTGATATTCTGTGTCTCTTGTGAGGATGGACGACATCACAAAGAGAGACTAGATGTATGCTAATGCTGGGGGCCCGGGGATAAGGAGCTGTGATGTTTGGAGCGTACCACTGTCTGTAGGATGCTCGCTGTGATCCCCCCCCCCCCTCTATGAGTTCTTCATTCTCACAGCGTGGAGGAACGAGCCTCTGAAGCTTGTAATTACAGCGATAAATCGCCCTCAGCACACGCTGTAGTCTCATCAACACTCACACTAGCTCCCACTAAGGGCCGTCACACTGTATGAACATATAGTGTACACAGTAGAAGCCTGTTCTGTCCGATGTCTTAGGTTCAGGCAGCAAACCTAGTTTGTTAGGTATTGGAAAAGATCATGGTTTCGTTCCCTTTGGGCAGCAGGAAAAAAAATAATAAAACTGGCCATCAAAACAGTGCTTCTGTCTGCCCTCAGTAAACAGTCCTAGTTCAGCATGTCCTCATGAATTCCAGCTCAACACAATAGTCAATACTGTGCCCTGTTTTAGCAGTCAGGTCAGAAGTTGGGGAGTTTGCACAAACCCACCGAGAAAGAGCGAGTAAGGAAAAGTTTAAAGTCACCTCATTTCAAAATCTATCGAACGAAGGAGAAAAGTTTGAGTATAAGTGTAAACTGTACAGGATTTATTCCTGGCCCGCCCAAACTTTTTATGCTGAAAGTTTTTAAAAGAAACTGTGGCAGAGAGGAACTTCAAAACAAAATGGCAACACTCGAAAAACCCGGCCGTCATAAAGAAGGATAGGCGGACAATGAAGCTTTTGGATGTACAAACAAAAAGTGATAGAAGTAACTCTGTGGAAAACTGATGTTTTTGACACACACTGACACCATAAAACGCACAGATGGACACGCACTGGAGGTGAGGTTAATGAAAATTGACCTCCTGAGGAGATGTCACCTCCAAAAAAAAAACTGTTATATAAGCCTCTATAACGCTCCAGCAGTCCAGCAGGGGAAGAAGGCAAAGAGCCAGAAGCAGCCAAAGCGACCACGACGACTAAGTACACCGAGAGGAGAGGAAGGTAGCCAAACAAGAGCCCTACCTCGTGATATATCGACGGCTTGGACAGAGACGGGATTGTGAAGGAGAGGAGCTTGCTGTTGCCATCTTTGTCCACGATCTCCTGCAAAACCAACGAGACAGAAAAGCAGTGTCATTCGTAACGAGAGTCCCACACCTCTCAGTTCCAATTCTACACTGTGAGACACAAAAATGATGCCGTTTCCAGTAGTGACGACTACAATCACAGAGACGCCGAGTTGAGCATCCTTCGTTTGGCAGAAAGCACTCGTTATTCCTACTCTGCTCTGTGAACTAATTATGTGCGGCTGAAGAGGATTCAAGTGGTGTGTGAGAGTTATGGAGGCGATGGCTTTGACAGCATAACAGGCATCGTTAACCGATTGAAATTTCCTTTGAGTGTGTAACGTTCCACACTTTTATCTGTATAATCTATGGGAGACGTGGATGTGGGGAGAATTAGATCCTATAATATCATATATAAAAATATCATTAAATATGGATAAATGTGCTTTTACTGCTATTCTTTTTCCACATGTGCTGATTCAAGTGGTCAGATTTTGTATTTCCTGGCTTTGTGTAAGTAAAGATGAACAACAACATATATCCAACCACCCGTCCAAGCGTCCTTTCGGTCTGTGGAACCAAAAAGGCTTTTTATCCTTTTATATTCTCCCTGAGTGTCCAATCGGTTCAGGCCTCGTCCTGCTCTTCACCGCCCAACAGTATATCTCTGAATATCTGCTGAGAGCAAAGCTGTTTATCAGAGTTCAGCCATCAATGGGAGAGGTCTATGAGCATGTACAGCGAGTGTGTGTGTGTGTGTGGTATAGCCACAGGAATAAATTATGCATGGTTATACCTTTAGCGGTGCTGGCTGACATGGAGCTCTATTGATATATCTAGCTCTTAGCCTATTTCCCCACGGGTGTTTCCTGGTGATGCAATCCATCCCGGGTCTCTCCATTATCGGGGCTTTTCCCTGTAGATCGTCTTTAATGTCAACAGATGTACAGCCTCACTAGTGTCCTACCTGTATTTGGTCTAAATGATACCCAGGGATTTGCATATCAACGTTTTAGTGCAGACACAGAGTCAATCTAGCGATTGTCACGGTCGTAGAAACAAATGTCATCAGATGTGTTTCAAAGAAAAGCACAGCCATAATGTACATATTGTACAAGGTCTTGCCTTTAACCCCCCCTCAAGCGCCACTACAGACACCCACCAGGTTATAGATGCCCAGGAGGAGGGCCTCGATGCACCCGTTGCTCTGGCGATCCCTGCTGGCTGTGACGCGCAGATATACCCACACCAGCTCAGGCAGGAACTGCAGGGTGAAGCGGCGCAGGCGGTCTTCAGAGCTGCGGTACAGCTCGAACAGCTGGTGGCAGACGGGCTCCAGCAGCTGGATAGAGGGGGGGGTATAAGTAAATGCAAATAAGTAGAGGTCTGAGAGACAAGTAAAAATACAATATTCATCAAATTAACATGGACATATGCCTGTGGTGATAGAATATAATCTGAAAACCTTTCTGAATAGAGAAACACACTAAGACGGCGTCTTTGCTTCAAAGCTCTCATTTAAAAACATGAATGAACGTTATCCTGACTGTATATACGCCGGGGCAGACGGAGGGAAAGTTTTTGCAGCTCGTCAATAGTGGGAGAGGCGCAGGAGCAGAGGGGATAAATCACTACAATGGAAGTCTGGTCAGATGTACTCTCAGGGGAGCCAGCAGCTGAGCCAATGTGTTTATACCGTTCAGGGGTCAGCGAAGTGGACTGTGTATGTGTGTGTGTGTGTGTGTGTGTGTGTGTGTGTGAGAGAGATGGACTGTGGCTGACCCTGAAATAAGTGGCAACTCATTAATTAACTTGGCAAGGCATTTGGCCCTCAATGTCATCAGAGGAAAAACACACGAGCACGCAACAGTCAAGCACACTAGTCAAGCACACTTTGCATTCTCTCTCTCTCAAACTCTCTCTCACACACACATACACCCCCCCCCCCCCCCCTCTCTCTCTCTCTGATCACTTGTCCAACCATTAATGGGATTGTGCATCCAGATAGACAATGTCAATGGAATTTAGATCCCTGGTTGCTTGACATTCAAAATTGACCATAGCAGAGTGAGGGAGGGAGGGGGGGGGGGGGGGGGGGGGGGGGGGGGGGGGGGGGGGTGTACAGAGAACCGTAGGCACCAAGTGTATCATCCGACTGAAATTAAAGTCCTGTCTCAATGAGAGCCTCAGGCCTTTGCTAAAGAATTGTGTCATTAGGTCCTTTAAAGAGACAATACTTGAAGTGTTGTGTGTCGCAGCACACTTAACGTAAACTGGGTTTGTGACCAAGTCTGTGTTTATAATGCATCTGTGTTTGCATCTTTCATTATACATGTATCATTTGAGTATGGGCAGCAGATGTTCCAGTCTGTCAGAGTGCTGTCTGTGTGTGTGTGTGTGTGGAAAGAGAACACACTGTTCGTGTGGCTGGCATCAAGTGCCCATCCATCATACTCGTGTGCATGTGTAGCTTGAAGACACACAGTTGTGTGTCAGTTTCTTGCTCACTGCCAACTAGGACTATCATGTGAGTCACTACCAACAGAGCTAAAAACAGCCGCACTCGGGACTCTCTCTGTGTGACCCCTCACCTCACTGTTGGGGTCCTGGATGACTCTGTAGAGAGCTGGCACCAGGGACTTCTTCAGATGGAGGCTGCCGGCGTAGCTGGGGATGCGGGTTTCTGGTAAGGACTGAAAAAAAAAAAAAGGTTTGCTGAGCAATTGCAGACTTTTTTCGTTTTACATTTCTTTAGAATAGTGGTATGACTCATACCTCTGCATTATTTCCCCTTACATTTCTCAAAATAGTCACCCTTATAATATGCATGGGAAACGTTTTCAAAATAAAACCCGGCCTACTGGGGATTAATGTTGACGTTTAGATTTCAGAGCTGGTCCTTTACAACTTAAAGCCAATGCACTCGGGTGTTTTCACTAATGTAGCCGGATTAGACTTCTTCTCAGAATGTTGTGGGCGTGTACAAACTGCAAATGATTGACATCTCCCTCATCAGTATGTTGCTGTTGAGTCAGGGCAACTTACAGCATTATCAGTAGCCATGTCCCCTCTCCCTACATAATAAACACACAACACCAGGACCCTGAAACTGAAGCAGCTCAACTTAATTCGGTCATCATTAATTGTGTAATTCACACTTTTTTCTGCTTTGACCTGTCAAAACATCCTGATGAAAAAAGCCTTTTATCTTAGGTAGTCTTAAAAAGCATTCTCGGACATGAAGTTAGATATAACTCAGATGAAAAGGAATCACAAAATGTCTCTGAAGGAGCTGAACGTCAGCGTGACGATATCCGACAGGCTCAGAATATCCTGAGGTGAAATTCTTTAAATGGTCAAGAGACTGTGTGTTGGTCTGCAGATGACAGAAGGCAGAGATATCTTCTCCTAACAGCCTAAGTTTGGTCATTTTGAGGACAGAACACAATGTGCCTGGTCTACACCAACTCACAGAATGAGTCATACCAATCCATCTCCCTCACTATTCATCAAACTCCCTCTTTTCTCTCTGCTGCACTACACAACAATTCCTTCTTTTTAGCTCGTTCCCTTAGATCGTATACAGATTATTTCAAATATTAAAATGACAGTGTATATATATATATATATATATATATATATATATATATATATATATATATATATATATACATATATTAAATATATAGTGAGTTAACAAGTTATATCAGCATTTATATACATTCACAAGAGGATTTTGTGCTTCAGAGACACAAGCTAGTCCATCAAAAATAGACGTGCATGTAAAGACATAAGTCTTTACAGTAGAACTGTTGATTACGTGTCCGGCTGAGTCAGTCAGGGTGCTGCAGTTCCTCATGTTTAAACAAACATCGTCAGACACGGCTGTACTTTAGAATCAGTTTATGTGTTTAGCTTGAACAGGACAGATTCAGCTCAAAGTCTCAACTGTCCTAAATGTCTACAGCCCTTGCTTGCATTCACTGAAATTAGTAACAATTTACAAAGCACTGAAATGCTGAAGAGGTGATAAGCACAAACGCTCAACACTCTCTTTCATCAAAGTTTTTACACCACAGCGAGTGGTGTAACAACCTCGAGGACCTCGAGGAGAACATTTCATTGACACGAGTTGTGATGGACAACAGAGGAGAGGAGGGCCTGCTACCTTGAATTCTGAGAGCCATTCTTCGACAACACCGCGCTCTGAGCCCAGCATCTTCCTCAGAGACCCCCCCCTGGGCTGCCTGGTGGAGATAGAAAACGACAGAGGACGGGGGGGAGAGAGGAGGAGACATTGGGAGAGAGGGGGAGACATGGGTCAGAGGGGAAGAGAAGCAAAGCAGACAATAGTTAAATGTTAATTGTAGTATATGTGATACAACATGAGTGTGGACGCTGTGATGCTGACCACGCTGTTGCATAAGGAGCTACCGAGGTGATAATCATGAACATGAACCACTACAGCCAGTCAAATAGGCTTTCCCTCCACTATTCAAATCTGAGGTGGTCAAGCCAGAGTCCAGGTCCTCGGCTTATGTGCATTCTGATTAACCCCCGTGACACAAAATCCCACAGCGCAGCTCACCGCTGATTTGACGAGCAACGATGTTAAAAACATAAAGCTAGAGATCTGAACTTCCTAAACGATCACACATATTTCATTCAGGAGAGATGAGATATCACAAGTCTCTTTTTATATATATATATATATATGTGATCTATAACATCTTTCTAGCTTGGACTACCTACTGTCTGCACTCTGTGTTTCTAACCAGAATCTAGAGGTTATCGACGTAAACAAATCCAAAACCAAACGACGCACGGCTCTCTGACCTGTGCAGATAAATGTTACAAAGCAGGCGTAGAAGCTGTGGGACTGGAGGGGACAGAGATCACCTTCACGACTATCTGAACCACTCGCATCGTTTTTGTGTGAGCACGCTCCTCAAATGTGTGTGAATTGAAAAAGGCTCCATTTAGTGAGCTTGTTCAGCTCTTCATGAAAGGCTGACTCATTCATTTCCTCCGGCTTGTCAAACTGTCAAAGACTCGCTGATGTGAAAGTCTCCATTGGCTCTTCAGTTACCATGGGAACTGTAGTCAAATGACTCTCAGGCAACGGCAGAATATATCCCCCAAAAAGAAATGTCCGTTTGGTGAAATCCACTTGGACTGTAACGCTCTCATTACGTGTGGAAAGTGTAGATTGCTACAGAAATATTCAAGAGTGACTTTTTACTTAATTGATAAAAACTTAAAATCTATTAATTAATATATAACTTGTGCACACCTTCTAATCCCACATGAAGAAGAGCGAGCTTACCTCAGTGTCCCAGAACTCAGATCTCCACGAGGAGAGGCAGACGGTTCTCCGCAGTGTCGCACATCTGTCAACCACTGAGGGTCACCTGCAGCAACAAGGAGACACGAGGCATGAAGATACAGTCGGACATCTTTAGGAACAGACATGCCAAATATACCTATAAAAGTTGCTAGCAGCAAAATTCACCAAGTCGGCAACGACGGCTCGTCCCTTCAAATTTGGTCGTTAAAAAAACACGTGTGAGGGAAGCCTCTGTGTGCGTGTGTGTGACAGTGAAATTGTGTGGCTTTAATTACGCTAATGTTTGCTAACCAAGAGGTTAAAGCAAGGTTGAACCTCCCTCCCCAGGAAGTGTTATGGACTGAACAATGAATCAATTGTTTGGTAAAAGAAAGATTGATGACTTTGAAAGTCATTACAAACAATGCTTCAAAGAATGGTTGTAAATCTTATCTATCTATTGTCAGCAGTACACAACATACATGACAGCTACTGAGTCGAGACAATAATGAACAGAGCAGCTGACAACATGGAGACTAGGAAACCATCAGACGGTTGCTACAACAGACGGCCCTCCCCTGAGTGATGCACAGCGTCACCACTACAGAACTGAGAAGCAGAGATGCAGACTGAGCCCTCCATCTGATGTTGAGCATTCTCCACAGAGTTTATCTCCACTGTGTTTATCTGAAGGACTCTCACACTAATTCATCACAAAGACTCGAGGAGCCGTCCCATCAGTCTAGAGTGATGTGGTATTTATTTTCCTTTGGACAGATAAAGCGTAATTATTCTGTGTGACTCATCAGTGGCTCCAGGTCGAGTAAATACAGCGAAGGGAGGGATGAGGGACGAATAACACAAACTTAAACATATTACGTATTAGATGATTCATTATGTAAGTTAAAGGTTTGACAGGAATATACGAGTTCTTTAGGAGATTAGTACCCATTCATTCAGTGGAAATGATGTCACAGAGCTTCACCAAACAGCAGTGGGCTCATGGTACATTCGGTTAGTATTGAGGCATCTCTCCCCTTGATGTCTATGGGTATATGAGGCCATTGTGGGCACTGGGCATCCAATGAGGCAATATTTGACTTTAATGTCATTTTTGCACAAGTGTAATGCAGTGCTTTGATTTATAAGGCATTTAACTAGCTGGATCAGCCCCAACCAGTCGATCCATTTAGTTATTCTATTCAATGCCTCAATTGATTTAGCAGCAACTGTATTATACAGTTTCACGGCTGTATTGATATTGACATTTAGAATCACATATACAGAATAGAGGATTAAATCCATAACGCCAACACTAGCACAAACTATTTAATGGGTGTTTTTCTTTTTCCATTTTACACAAAATGTAGTAGATATCTTCCATAGGTTTGTCCCATTGTCTCTCCACAGCTGTAACAATAATGAAGAGAGTAAGCGGGCGGTATCTCCACCAATCAAGTCTCTATGAGGACCTTCAGGAGAATAACCACCCTCATCTGAGCTGCAGTGGATCGCTCTTTGAATTATTTCACAAGACAGACAAAAAATTATACGATGTAAGATAAAAACAAGTATTGCACTGTAACAAAAGAAGACGCATTCTCTTCACTTCAACAATTTCAGTCTAAACAAAAAGGGGGTTTTACCTGAAGTATAGGCTCTCAGTTAGAGTTCTCCTCTTGTGAGAATAAGACTAAGTAACCATCTATAGCTAGGGCTGGGTAGCTCCCCTCTGGTTACAGTGTGATTCCTCCAAACTCTGCATCCGTCTCACCACAGTATTTGCGTGTCGAGTAACAACAGTGCTCCCCAGCCAGCCGTCACTGTTGGCTAAATATGTCGCACACCTAACGAGGCCCGGAGAATCACAATAAGCAAAGTTTCCTCTACCAAGGAGCTGCGTATTGTCCCGTGACGAGGCTCACGAGGGAATAGGAGAGTGCCAGCCCATCCTGTTTACGCCACTTCAAACCCTAAAATCACAAAGGCACTGCTAAACACACTGCTCAACGGTGTACAGGGCTGAAACTAAGCCAGCAAGAAGGTGTGTTTGTGAATTTAGTTTGAAGGCAGAGCAGTTAACACACAGTATGTTCCTCTGTGAGCTTGCAGTCACACGGATGTCTGGACTAATGGTGTGTCAATCCATCAAGCAGATGATGAAATACTTCACTGGATAGGTAACTTGCTGATTGATGGCAGAGAAGGGAAGGTTCGGGGATCACAAAAGTCATCTGGAGACACCGTCTCGGCATCATGGACGTCAGAGTTCACTGTTCACACTCTGGACCCTCAGCGGCCTCATGACTCAGTAAGTACTGTATTTGTAAGCTAAGCTGGTAAATAAAGAAAAAAAAATCCCTTTATGCAATCAGGCAAGTCGGTGCTAAAATCCAAAACAACAACGTTCAAGATGTTAATCTTGAATGTTGGGGCAGGACTCCACACAACGTCTTAGCCGGTCCTTGCCGTCTCCACCAGGACACACAGCACTAACAGCTGCAGCTGACGAGTATGCAGATAATTCAATTCAATTTGTATAGCACAACATCACAAATTTGCCTCAGAGGACTTAATAAGGCTTGATAATAAAAGAGCTCTAAAAGTCTATTGTTTTTAAGCGAGTACTAAAAGGAGGGCTCCACAATGCTCATCATTCATTACAGGAGGATGAATCATACAAGTATCCGGGACTAGGTGACTCATTTAACCAATGTAAACACACACAAGGCCACAGAGAGCTCCTCCTAACTACCGTCGGTCCAGGTAGAAGCTGTCCTTCGTTGTGCAATACCTAGAGTTTAAACTCACTTTTAAACTCTGTTCACAGCTTTTCACAGCTTTCGGAGCTGCCTAATAAAATTGCCCAATCAGAGGAAAGTTGTTGTTGCACCGAGAGCAAAATAAATAAACTTAAAGACGTGTGGAAACTGGCTATTTCGGGACCACATTGTGTCAACAACAACATCAACAAGCATGCCTACATGCACGGTATTACATCATTTACTTTGTAAAACATAATCTGGAGACCAAATTTAGGCTACCGATCGGGGATTGGGGATTCCTCCAAAGATCTTATCGGGTGTGATCATAAAGAAAAATGAAACATTTTATTTCCCCACAAAGTCGACTACTTCCACCAGAGTTTCAAACATGAGCCTGCAGAGTGAGCAATCACAGCATCCATCAAAGCACGGGCAAATTTAGGAACATTTGGAAGACAAATATGGGTTGCACGGTTATTATTACAAATTGCAAACGTGGCAGTAGCCTTCGTCAGCGTGTGTGAAACTGCGTGCAATATAGTTCAGCATGACGTGGAGAGAAATGTCCTGCACACTCCAGCAGAAGACCGCTGTCGTGTGCGATCGCGTCAACAGTTTGTCTCTGCAGCAGCGCAGCTGAAAAGCGTTGTCACGTGTTTGTTTACGTAGCACACAAAGCACCGCCTGTAATCAAAACTGATATCCACACACAGATATTTGTGCGAGTTAAATAATCAGACTAAGATTTGGCAAACTGTCACGCCAGACCAGTAGACCAGTGAGAGATTTTCAGCAAAGCATGATGGGTCTGTGCTCATTGCCATTGTTCATTCAAATACATACCGATACAACTGAACTTGTAGACGTGAGTTTGTATCCGTCTGTCTCAACTTCTCCTCTCTGCCCTAAATGAGCAGTGCCGGGTTTCAACAGCCCAACTCTGGGGATGTTTCAAGGTCAGCTCAGCTCGATCAGCCATGAATTATTGAGCTGGAGCTCTGTGTCTTCTCCGTTTGTGCTTCTTGTGACGCGCTCTGTCTTCCTTTCTCAGGGCCATTTGACTTCTCCAATCAGAAAATACAAGTGTAGTAGACCAATGATTAAACTGAAGTGAGGTTTTACAGGAATCTGGGCGGGTTCATGACCACTGGGAGTTAGTTACAGTCTGCTGATTTGGACACAAACACGCAGCATAAACAAGAAGAAAAACGCACACATGCGTGCACTAATTTAGCTTCCTCTCTGCCCAAGTAGTCCTCTAACACATTTGGTTCGACACAGCTATGAGGAAATTTAACTCGGCCCTCTTTGGTGCATGTGTGTTTGCAGGTAGCCATTCTTCACGATACACACAATCATACTACACACACACACACGCACACACACACACACTTTATCCAGAGGTAGAGGGATTAACTCTTAACACCCGACCACAGGGAACCAGTCTGCTGTAATCTCCATCCCCGTTGCCTCTCTCGTTGGTAACAAGGACCAGCTACTCACCAGTGGAGCAGGCTGTCTGCACAGGAATAGAATGAGGTCTATTAATAGCAAATACCGCACTGTAAAATTACCCCTCGCCTGGTTTTCTATAAAGAATAATGGCTGACAGGTATAAAAGACAGTGAGGCCGACAGGTACACACCTCAGTAAGACACCGACTGACTGAAAGGATTTAGTGGTGAGTAAAGGTCACTCACGGGCTACAGTGACTACAGTCAATATGTTCCAGTGAATCAATAGTTCTGCCCCGAGGACACGTGGACGTGAAACATACACACTACAGGTAATAATAATACAGAAGGAATGAACGAGAGAACACAGAAGAGAGGAGAGAGTGAAGGATTGGCTACTCGTGCTCCCTCATCCTCTCCTCCTCTCTCATAGGCTGGGCGATGGGGAACTGAGGCGTACGCACATCCTGAGCTAAAATTAGCTCTGCTGCAGCTGCAGGGCCAGACGTGTTGGGATGGGCCCGTGTTGCAACACACACACACACACACGCACGCACACACACACACACACACACACACACACACGCACACACGCACACACGCACGGTTCCACCAATTAGACAGGGTGAGCCACAACAGACAGGTGAATGCCAACAGCATCCTGCCTCCTTCCTCTCTGCTCCTGAAACCAAGGCATACCCATGCTTTCAATGCAAATGTTGCATGCAAGTACATCCACATACAGGATATACACACACACACATACCGTCCATAGTGCCACACACTAGCCTCAGCTACACATATTAGCGCTGGGAGTTCTTGCATTTCTGGTGAACAGTACATACATTGTCAATAATCCCCCCTTTTTTAAAACAGAGGAATTCTGTGGAGCAATAAATCCTCATGATGGTTTCAATGTTCAGCTGTTGAAACTGTGTCTAAGAAGTCCGTCTGTCTCTAATATTAAGTTATATATATATATATATATATATATATATATAAATATAAATAAGAAGGAGTAAATATTACAAACACCTTATTATTGGGATGCTGTTCAATATAGCACCACCACTCTCTACATCCACAAATAACACCAGAGAGGTTGAGCATCGTTAGAAACTGAACATCAACACAAGTAGGATTAACAGCTGGGCTATTGTACTGTTTTGCATACGTTTGTACAGGTGTACACAATAAACACTGCAACACAAGAGCCATGAGGTGGAGGGGATTGTTGTTGTTTTATGAAAGCTTGGGCAGTCACAAGTTCACTCACTGACAGTTCAAACTACAGACACATGACTACAAATTCCACAGTATTTAGCACGGCAGCTGACTTGGTGCACGGTGTGCGTGTGTGTGTGGGGGAGCTTAACTTTAACTTCACTCCAGAGAAAAATGATTTACTGTCAAATAAGCCGCTCAGCAGTCTTCTAACAATGGGCCACCTTGAGCTTTTGTGACATGCCAAGACCACCGCAGTCTGCGTGACCAAAGGATCAACTGGGAGGAGGGGGGGGGGGGCTTATTACACTACCACCTCAGATTGGGGGGGCTGCAAAACCGCTGAATAGCAAGAAAAATCAAGCCGGAGAACTTGGCCTCTCAACTTCCTCTCCCACCCCAGAGACTCATAACGGTTGTTAAATCAAATTGTTTCCTCCAGAATGAAACGCAACACTAATGTGGGCTACATTCTGGCTCCATCCACCCCGCTGCAGCAGGCGCACAGAGATTACACCAGCCGGACAATGACAGTGAGAAACATTACAGTGAAAAAGTAGAACCCATGGAGCCCTGGCCACACTTTAGCTTGCCAATAAAACACTTAAAACACCAAAAGATATATGTAATTATGCAATGCAAACAGTTCCTTTTGACTGAGTTTTAACCAGCAGCATTATAAATGTAAGGGAACACTTTTGTTGACATGTGCCTCACTCTGCAGTAAACATGGCTCACACAGCTTGATCCAGCAGAAGCCCCCACTTTCCCTTCCATGACTTTCCATCATATCATAACAACAAATAACTGGCAGTAACTCAAAAGGCTCCTGGAGTCAACCGGACTCTGGCATCTGTTCAACTTCAGTCGGGTGCCGAGTCGTGACCGGCAAGCTGAGCAGAGAGCCGATCAATGGGGAGGCAAAGCCCAGCAGAGCACAGTGGCTCTGAGAGGATGATGACCTGTTATCTTGGCCTGAACAAACCGGCCATGTTGCCACATTTATGATACGGAGCTTGTGCTTCTCCACCGGCAACCAGTGCAACAGTGGAAAAGATCAGGCGCCTTTCAGTCTCTTGTAAAAGTGTGTTCAGGTCAACAGCAGGATAATTAATTTCCTCTTGCACAAAAAGGTTACTTTTAGTCAAAAAGTGTTGCTCAATAATCCCATAAACTGTAAGGAGAATAGTTACACAGCATGGGCACCTGTAACAGTGCTCTGCCCTCTGATCCGAGCTCTCCGTTTGTGTTTGTTGAGGAAGTATCATAATTACCAAGTGTAAACACTGGATTCTAACGAAATTGGTCAGATTTGACTTCGTTCAGTCCGCTCCTGTCAGGTAGCTGTCTGCAGATATCAGGCAACCGTCTCGACAAGAACCACAAACAATAGGATGAGAATAAGTATGTTGAGCCTATAAGTACACCCACTGAGAGGAGAGACATTCCCTGGCTTCTGATTAGAGGGCATTTACATATTTTTTTAATATAAAATTCATAACACAGATTAGTTCCAGAACCTATGTCAGCGTTGCCCTGGCAAGGTTCGTTGCTGAGTCAAAACAGTAGATGGCGTGTACATTTTTCTCAATATTACCACCAGCATTGATGTGTTTCATCACAATACAGACATGTCCAAGTGTGCAGTACCTCCAACAAGTATATGTATTTTCACCGTATATTAGCAACTGTGTATCAGACAGATTTGGCTAAGACACATGCAGTAAATTGACTGAAGGTCGCCCGACACAGCGCTGTATTGATAATGGAGGGCTGCACTCATGGCTCCCACTGAAATGAACTGGAGGTGAGAGTCTACGACAAACAACTGGTCATACTCCACAGCAGAACAATAACAAAGCCTTGTACCACTTCCAGTGGAACCGGGCATTTCCCCCCGTAGAGCTCATACACTTCATCTGACCCAATCAAAACATTCACACACGTCCAGCAAACCAGCAGCGGAGTTTAGCAGCACAGACCACGTATCATGTGGGATCGTTTTAAAATCTTCCACTGAGAGCACAAATGTTCCTCTGTCACATGTCAAACACAATCATTTGTACAATGTGTTCTCTTTATTGATATACTGGTTAAAAGCATGGATGTTTTTTTTTTTTATGGATTTCCTATAGCACTCTTCTTTTAAGCTTCATTAGACAATATGTGAGATACAATAATGTGTGGCGGAGGCGTATCCTTCCTCTACTACACATTTGATGTTACTGTTGTTCTGATTTGTACACTTTTGGATGCTGCAAAATTATACTTTCTCTAAAATTCTGTAAAATTGAATCATAACACAGTAACTAAATCCTGTAACTTCAGCAGCAACACAACTAGAGCTGTAGGGATTTAACAAAGAATCACCGGCATCTATTTCATAATAGATTAATTACTTTATTCATTCCGGTTTCTTAAATGCGAGGATTTGATGCTATTCATTGTCATGATATGATCATATTTGGGTTTTGGACATTTGGTCGGACAAAACAGGGAATTTGAATCCATCACCTTTGAATGTGTAAAATTAAAAACAGGTACTTTTTCACTATTTTCAATTTTACAGCCTAATGAATTCATTGAGAAAATAATCTGCAGCCTAATTGAGAATGGAAACAGTGTTTTTAGCTGCAGGCCTAAACACAAGCATTCACTCTTCGGAAGTGCACTGTATTCTGCAGAATTGCCCGTATGCTAATACCATCATTAGCCTGGGCAATATAATCCTGGGATTCCCAAACCTTGTTGCAATCAGTTTTGAAAGCATTGATTCATTCACAAACAGGAGAGAGTACAACACATTATGCTGCTCCACCTCCGTGGAGCCCCTAGAGGAACATGCGTACTGTACGTCATGCAGACAGACAGCTAACAGACAGACCTCATACCTGGCAGTGTGCGGTGAGTCAGCAGCACCACAGCTCTCTCTCTCTGCATGCACACCACACATCCAGCTGATTCCTAAGACCGTCTGCACGCAACACGACTAGAACGACCCCGCTGGTGAGACTTATTAGTACCGCAATCAACTTAAGAAAGGCCCGATTGCCCAAACTTATCCAGGGGCAGAATATTGATGTGTCTCAACAACAAACAGGGACATTCATATGTTCTCTCTACTGGAAGAAGAGGAAGGACGGTGGGCTGGCTGTGTGATCCTCTGGCTCTGCGGGAGAGAGTACAGTGGAAAATAGTCCCCACTGCTAATCCATGGCAAGCTAATTACAGCTTTGATCCCCGAGGCGTGTGCATCACCATAGGTGGGAGGGAGGTAACACACTCTGGGGATTAATACACTCTTCGGTTAGGTTTAGAGCCGTCTCAATAAGCTCACATCAGCTGCAGAAAACGACAACGTTGTGCATTATTAGTCCACTCAAAGTTCATAAGAAATCACCTCAGCTTCTGGTGAATCCCCTTCGATATTTGTAGGCAAGCTTTAAGAGTTTTATGCAGCACAGTATATTAACTAACAATATGATCCGATACATTTTAGGGCCTTCTGCTCGTCAAAGAACACTTTGCTGAATAATAAACCATTTGTCACACTTGAGCAATAAAAGAACCTCAACCTCCTGGAGAAAGAAACAACGATTAAAGTGGGTAAAAGGAGTTTCTGTCTAAAATAGGCCACAGCTCTGATGACAGCCTAGTCCCAAAACACACCAGAAACAGAGGAAGATGATGATGATGTTTGAGGGTGAGCAGCAGATGGCACAGAATTATTATCTCTATGTCTTTGCCCATGATGACGCCATTATTTGAGGAGGAGTTTAATTATCACGACCAAAATCACAACAAGCAGTAAATGAACAATGTTGTTTCTTAAAACACCAACATGTCAACAGCAAAGGATCAAGTCAGCGACTTGGCATAAGTAAAACAGCACTAAACAGACCATGCACTGTGCAGTCTCCTCTAAATTTAGTGAATTAACACATCTCAGTTGTGCATGTTATATGTAACGTTACACACTTCTAGGGATGTGGAGGTCATTCAATTTACATGGTACTGCTGCAAACTCACATACATTAAGGTATGATGACGATGTACTAGCTAAATGAACGTTTGTGCTGCTTTTAACAACAAAAAGTTATACATTTATAACCTACAAGCGTGTAAAATTGAGCCTTCCGCTCATAATTTTCAAAATAAACCCAACGTTTTTCAACTTCCAAGAGCCACAGTGGAAATTATATTTTCCTGTAGATATTTCAGGATAAAATGTGCAGGTTTACTGACATTAAATGCCAACGTGCTGTTTTACCTTTAATTAAAACTGTTACGGTAGCTAGCTAACGTATTAACCGGGTGTTTCTACGCAGCTCTGTTGTTTTTTTCAGATAGTAAACTGCCCACAAGCGAACGTTTGTTATAGCAACTGCCACGACAGAACCTGTACGTCAACGGTAGCTACCTTAGCTTTTGGCTCGCGTGCCGTTAGCGTGCCCGTTCTAGTCAGCCGTTAGTGGACGTCCTCATCCTCGTTTCTCACCAGTCGTGACCAGGCCGAAAAAAAACCGACTGACTGCCTGGTTACAATACAAAAAGCATCCACTCTGTGGTCCTTAGCTTATGACGGTTAATGACACTTGTGCCGTCACAAGGCAGTCCGTTAGCACTGAAGCCTCCTCGTTTACATCCAACACAAACAGTGCCGAGGATGTTCCCTTGACTGCGACTACCTGGAACATCCTGACTGTTTTACCAACCAACCAGGTTAATGAAATACTCACGCGGACTTGGAAGCTGCTAACGGCAATGTCACGCGGTGACTGTATCGGTGGTGTTTGCTCAGGGCGGTCACCCAGGTCGAGTGTCTCTTTCTTTCTAAATGGCCCCTCTCTCTCTCTCTCTCTCTCTCTCTCTCTCTCTCTCTCTCTCTCTCTCTCTCTCTCTCTCTGTCTCTCTCTCAGCGAGCTACACCTCCGTACGATCTCTCCACACCGCAATGGTGCTGAACCACGGCGCCACACGATTGGCCAGAGTGAGCGGAACTCGGTGCGCTTTGGTAAGCAGAAAGCTCACGCGACCTGCAGGGGGGGGGTAGCAGAAGTGGTGCTTTCAAGGTTATTGGAAAACTCAGCATCGGGGTTCAAGCGCATTGCTTCGGTGTTAAAAAGATAAATAATCATAATAATGATATTTATTAAGTAAAATATTTTTTGACACAACAAATTACTTATTTTTTTCCCCTCCTATGCAGCCACCAAACGTGATTTGATTACAGAGGCCATTGTGATTTGTTAATAAAGATTACAAAACAGCCTGCTTTAAAATATTACTTTGTGCCACTTTCTAATATGGCACCCTTTATAAAGGTTAACTGGATCTAACGGGTTTATTTATGGTTTACTAATACTGTACAGATCATTAATAAGCCATTAATACGAACAAATATTGGGTTGCCAGGTTGTGAAAAATTACACTGCTGGTGTTTATCTTTTCTATTTGGTAATAAAGTTTAAAATATGGGTTTCTCACTCTTCGGTAAGCCATCATATATGCAGTTATACATCTTAATAAGTTAGTAATCCATCAAGTCTGTAGTTGTAAGTGTTATTACATTTTCATTAAATGGATTTTGTTCTGCAGCGCCGCATGTGCCTTTAAGGATATTTATTTATTATCAAAGCAGTGCCGCCTTTTTTACTTTCACTTTCAATCTGTTGTCTTTGTCGCTTGTGGCGTTTTTCAAAAAACTGCAAGAATTACGGTAGGCCTATTATCCTACACCTATCGCGTAATCAGGAGTGCAGATGCATCGATGGTTTTCAGTATCTCGGCGCAAGTATCAAGGGAAAAGGGGCATTTCTATCTGGTCTACAAAAAAGTAGGGTACTTCCCCACAAGCGTTTCAAGTGCGTCATCCATTGTAATTTCTGTCATACTTTTCGGAAATTCCTCAGTTCCTCTATTGACAGATTTCGACGGATGAGGTATTGTTACGTCGTTCATCGATCTTTTCAGATTGTTATATTTGAATGAATGATTTATTCGGAACTAACACTGTATTTAATCTTCTCCAGTTTAAGGCGTTCCGGTCCCGCTTGGCGAATTGCTATTAGTTGATCACTATATCGGTCTTCGTTGCTGTTAAAGATCACCAGCCCTCGCTCTTCTTCCACAAAAGACGATGGCTCTGCCGGACCAACTTCATCTTCAGGCCATCAATCAGACAGCAGAGGCTCTGAGCAGCTGTGAACGCAGGAGGCTCTTCTACCTGTGTGACATCCTGGACACGGACAACAGCGTGGCGTGTGTGAAGGACATGCTGAAATCTAAAGTGATGTGCCACGAGATGGGTCACCTGTTTCTGACGGAGCTGATGCTGCAATTGAGTCGTTTCGATATCCTGAGGAAGGTGTTTAAAACCAACAAGGACGAGGTGGAGAACGCCCTGAAACAGAGGAGGGTTCTGCCAAGATTCAGGTGAGAGGTGTATACCTTATCGAGGTGTGTAAAGTCATTAATGTTACATTCCAAGGATAACGTAAACGTGATTTCCCTCCCTGTAGAGTATTGATGGCTAATCTAAATGAGGATATGGACAGTGAAGATCTGAACAATATTAAGTACTTGTTGAGCAGCACGTTGCCCCGTGAGAAGATGGAAAAAGCACAGGTGACAATGAATTAAGTTTTGTTTTCACTTACTGAATTTCACATTCTTGTGAGTGTGGGAGGGGAGTTTTGGTGGGTCATCACTTTACAGAAAAAGGTCAAATATGCATACGACAGTCATTCTAACAGAGTGAATCAACTTTCCCCTCTCTCCTTTGACAGAGTTTCCTGGATGTGATCATTGAACTAGAGAAGCTGGATATAGTTTCACCGGAAAGAGTCGACTTTGTAGAAGAATGTTTTAAAAACATTGGCAGGGTCGACCTCGCCAAAAAAGTTACTGCATACAAGATGCCAGGTGAGGATGTCCCTTTTACATTTCATTAAGAGTTTGTGATTTGGGAACAAGAAAATCCATCTTGACAAAATGTGAAAAGGAAAACTGTGTTGTAACATGTATTCTGTGTGTTTCCTGTGAAGAATGGAACATTCTACACATATTTGAAACAGGAAAATGCTGAAAACTGGAACTGAAAATGAATATTTGTGTGTCTCTCATACCACTGAAATGTTCCATGGTGCTTATGAAGAAGAAAAACAGACTTTTTGGAAGTGTCAAAGAAAAGATATAGTTTCTAAACCACAGAAAAGAAAGTAAAAACATGTTTTACACAGAACAGAAACCGAATATAAAAGCTGACAATACAACACATTGTGTTCTAAGTGAACATACATTGTCCAGACTGTATTCTGACAATGCAAAAGTAAAAAATGTATAAAAAAAATTATTTATTACATATAGTATAGCATAAAACAAAATACATCTCATGTTCTGTTTCATTTAACCCAAAGCAGACAAAGCTTATCTTGTTCATTGATACCAGTGTAACATCCATAATACTGTTAACTTGACTCAGTTGGACTCACAGATATATTTTTCTTTCGGACACATTACATTTTACATCATTTTCAGAACTAAACTTTGTATTTATCAAACCAAATGTTAAAAGTTTGGGCTTTTGGCTTTCTAAAAAGTGGATTTATGTGAAAGAACAATTACTAAGTACTTTGAATTATACTTTGTTCTGTATTTGTATTCACTTGTGTTTCCGTCCAAACCTTTCACAGTGGTAACATCTGGAGGACATTCATCTCTACAGCAAAGACACAGAGCTCCTGTAAGTAGTGTATGAAACTTAGTCAACATTTGACATTTATTCTCTCTATTATACAACTAATGCTTTTGAAAAAACGTCTTCTCTTTAGTGTCCATTCCCCGCTCCAAATGGTTCCCATTCTCTGCAGCAAACAAGACAAGCACAGCCCCGCCACATCGGTAAGACAGCCTGCGTATTAGCAAACGATAGCAACTTTAAAAGATGTGTAATTGCCAGAGATAAAGGAAAATACCTTTTGTCTCTCATTGTATTTCACTTTGATATTCATAACACCGTATGACTCTTTGTCACCAGCCACAGAAAACATACCATTGCCTGTATACAGAGAGCAGGTAAGGTCTTCACTCATTATTGGTACAGCTTTTCCCCCTATATGTATGAGTGTGTTTAATTAGTAAAGTACATTTATGAAACTTGTTTGCTTGCTCCTTTGCATTACAGAGTCAACTGGATTGTTACAGATTTAACACTAATCCCAGAGGAGTGTGTGTTATCATAGACTGCGTGGGTAATGACGGAGGTGAGACACAAAACACTTTGTACCTATAAGTCCAGTGCTGGAATACATATTCATATACTCATATTTTCAATGTAAAAGTACTCCATTACAAGTGAAAGGCATGCATTTAAAAGCCTGCTGAAGTAAAAATACAAAAGTATCATCACCAAAAGGTACATAAAGTTACTTAAAACTACTTTATTTGCTAGATTAGTTTTAAACCGGGGGTCGGCCTTTCTATAGGGTCACGAGATAAAGCTTACGGGTCATGCAATGCTTAAAGGTAGTGTTGGTTTTTGAAATGTTCATTAAAGCCTGACAGCAATCAATGAATCAAATGTGATGACTCTTAATTTGAGTGTTGTTTCATGTGATAGTAAACTGAATATCGTTGGGTTGCGTCTGTAGCAGCCCTGGTCTGATAGTGTTTTTTTCCATCTATCTTTTGAGAGACTTATTATCAAGAAAAAAAGTTAAATTGTGTTTCACCTCTCCTTTACTCACTCAGACATGTTGGAGCAGACATTTAAGGCTCTTCACTTCAACGTGTTCCTCTACAAATGGCTGTGTGTGGCCGACACTCTCTCAGTTCTCAGAGGGATATTCGGACAGAGGGAGAACCTTGAATGCGACAGCTTTGTCTGCTGCATCATTAGCCGCGGTATAGCGAACCATATCCTGGGTACGGACGCGTACGGCGCAGGTTTACATCTGAACGCTGTCAGACGTCTTTTCAATGCTGACGAATGCCCCATGCTGGCTGGCAAGCCCAAACTCTTCTTCATCCAGAGGTACAGCGTCCCAGAGATTCCGCCCCGTGCCAGGACGGAGCACCGGGATGAGGATCTGGAGACAGACGGCTGTGATGGGCTGTCCAGATGTGCTTTCATCCCTACAGATGCAGATGTGTTCTGGAGTCACTGCTGGACAGATGAATGTCAACTGGAGCAAGGACACCATCGCTCCATTTACCTGAAGGCTCTGACAGACACTTTGTGCAAAGGTCAAAGGAGGTACAGGCAAACACTCTTTAACACTTTAGCATTAGACGGTTTTCATGTACGCCTTAAGACTAAACAGATGTTTGTGTTCTGACAGGAAAACACATCTGGTTGATGTTCATACCGAGGTGAATGGAGCCATCTTTGAACACAACAAGAGGAATGCTGGAGCGCACTACCACATCGATCTGAAACATACTTTAAGGAAAGATCTTTACTTACAATAGAGGATTAATCTTCATCACTTTCACTAAACCCTCAAAACGGTCAGCCACATATTAATATAGCATATTCCTTGCTTCAGAAGAACCCTTTTTTTTTTACTGTGAATGCAGGGACACCTGCTGGTTGAAGGAACTTAAAACACTTTTACACTTTTGTTTTTGTAGGTTGTTTTGATGTGTATTTATTTCATGTTTAAAAGTGATTTCTTATATAACAATAGTGTCAATTCATGCAATTTTCTTCCCTCACACAGTGCAGCTAAAACCGGTTTGTAGTGCCTTTTTTAATTTAATATAATCAGAGATGGGCAAAAATACATCAAAATGTATTTTGATACAAAATACAAAATACCCCAAATAAATGTATTACAACAAAATACAAAATACAAAATACTGGTGCCAGAAAATGTAACAAAATACATGTATTTTGTATTTAAAATATAGGAAATACTTTTTTCTGGATTTTCTGTTTACTCACAATTTGGTATAGCAGAGCATTCAGGTTTGGGCTATAATGTACACAAAGCTCTAGTGAACCCCACAAACAGGAAGAACAGTCAAAGAATGTCAGTGTAACTAAGCAAAGCTATTGAAAGACAACAACTTGATTATGTATATATATATTTTTTTATTAATGGGACTTAACAGCCCATAAACTTTGGTTTGTATCAACAAGAAAATATTCATCACATATGACATACAAGCTCCCAATCTCCCTCTTCCTATAGCTAGCTACTCGACTGATAAGCTAACTTGCTAAACTGGCTGTGCACTAGCCTAGACAGCATGCTAGCGTCATTAGCATGTTAGCATCGATCGCTAGCTTGATATTATAACCATCACCATGTATATACAATAGGCTATGTAGCCAGACCCAGACATAAGTTATACATCAAGCTAGTTGACATCTGTCACACTCAGATACAATATTTAACTTGACAGATAATCCGTTGAACTTGAAGATCTGAAGACTGAACTCGTGAACTATTTTTTGATTCTGGAGAAAGTATTTTGAGTATTTTAAATACAAAATTACTCCACTCTAAAGTATTTTGTTACAAATTACGTTAGCTTTTTAATCGGCCCTATCAAATACAAATGACAAAATACTCAAAAGTAATTGAAATACGTATTTCAAATACAAGTAATAGAAATACTGCCCATCTCTGAATATAATACTAAATATCTTTTGTAGAATTGTGATAATAATTAGTTGATTGAAGGACATTTTTTTTTTATCTATTACTGTTATGATATCTATTGTTACCTTTAATATATTTTTTGTATTTATCGTATTTTTTAATGTTTGTCTAGGTTTTGTCTTTTTGAAAAACATGCAGTAGAAAAGTGCAATGTATAAAAAGTTGTCAAAATGATACATATATACATATATATATACATATATATATATACGTATATATATATATATATGTATATATATATATGTATATATATATATATATATATATATATATATATATGTGTGTTTGGGGTTTGGTTATTTCTGTTTGCGAAATTAAAATGAAGTTAAAGACCATTGATTGAAATATAATGACCAATATGTTGATGTCACATGATGTTCAGTGTCGCTTCATTTTAGTTCAGGAGTAGTTCCGATTATCAGTTAAGATAAACTCAAACACGAATAGAAGTGAACATATAAACTACACAAGAGCAGTACAAAATCACTATGTGACAGTTGTGTAATGACTAGTAGTATAGTAGTGATTCTCTGTATAAATATATAAATATAATGTATATAATGTTGTAAAACAATATAACATGTGAACATAATATAGTATGGCATATAAAGACATCCAAGAAAATACCAAATACAACAACAACAACAAAAATACACCACACATTTTCAATTATAGCCTCCAATACTTCCGTGTCATGCAGCATTGTGATTGCGACAATAGGAGGCAGGCAAGTTACACGAGGAGACAAGCACACAAGCGGGGGCTCGTGAACGCGCACGATCGGGGCCGCTGTTGCTATGATGCAATGGCGACTGCGCCGTGGGAAGCGAGCGAGGAGTTGAATGAGTTCCCTCCACAGTTGAAGTGAAGCAGCAGCCTGCCGATCAGCCAGGACGCCGTCAGCGCCGAGGCACGGACAGCGGACACGGAGACACTGGCAGTGTCCCCCGTCCTACCACACTACATGGAAACACGCAGCCAGGTGTGTCCGCTAGCCGCACAGCTGGCCGTGTCATGCACGTAGGAGACGTTTCTCACACATCTGTACGACGTTGCAGCGAGACGAGCACCAACACCCTGTTTTGCCCTCGGTAGCCGAAACCAAGTGAGGAGGGGTTGTTGTTATTATTATTATTGTGTTGTTGCATTGTCCTCATCACCGGCGACTCGCTGGACCTATCCGTGCTTTTTGACATTTTTTTTTTACCATGGCTGAGAGAACCTCAACCGGGCTGCTTACGATGATGTTGGAGCCCACGCCGGCTGTCGCTATGACCCTACCGGCGGAGGTCCGGGAGAAGCTGGCGGAGCTGGAGCTGGAGCTCTCTGAGGGTAAGTTGACAACAACATGTACACAAACTACCGCACCGTGTGGCCACTGGATCCTGTTTTTTTTTTATCCCAGAGGGGGCTTTAAACATGGTTCATGCACATGACAGCTATCAGAACCACCGCCCTTTCTCTTGGCTTTGTGGCTCATGTTTGAAAACATTGCCAGCATCACCAAAGCCTCTCTGCTCTTATCACTCATACCCAAAACTGAACTTCTGCTGTAGTTTTCTCCTCGAGTTTGTTACCTACTGCAGCCCAGGGAGGTCTCTAAACTAAACACACTAGTTAAGAGGTGGCTCTGTTTGGCTTTTCACCTCTAATGAAGACCAGATGTTCCTATTGTCCTGGAACTAGATTAGACTCCAAATACCATATTTGATCAGATGGCTATCTGAGCGGAGTCAGCTGACACACCCATGCTGCTGTTATGGCTCTGTTTTTCACAGAAGTTGCGTTTGTCCTTATTTGAAGTTAATAAAATAGGGAAGTTAAGTAATTAACTAATTGGTAACTAATACTAATCCACATATTACCAACGGCCATTCTCATCTTGTGTTAACCGGTGACCTATAAAGGTTTCTCTGAGGGAAGAATGTTGCTTTGCTTTATAGGCTTTAGGTTTTAATGTGAATGAATATTAGGATTCTTATGAAGTTTTTCGAGGAATGTTGCTGGTATTGCTCACCTGTACACTTGTTTGCGTGCGTACCTCTATGCTGAGCATAACTTAGTACTTATGGTTGGACTTGCTCCACTTATTTATGTAAGAAACAGAACGGTCCATTCAAACATGTCCCTTAAGTATCATACTTACCTGCTGCTAATAATAACCAGACATCATAACATGTGCCTGTACAAAGTCCTGAATGTTTACTGATATGATTTATTACCTAATCACTTCCCTTCACATCTGCTTTAAGGACAAATGTCACTGACACTTCTACTGGGTGTAGCGCTTATGTAGCTAAATGTATTAAACATGTCTACTTTGACTTTACATTTTTGTGTAGTCTCTCAGCGCTGTACAGTCAATAATGAAAAGCGTGATTGTTTGTCACAAAGCTTCTTTGTTTGTTAGATGAGACTCATTATTTAACTGCTCCTTTTATATGAGCGGTACTCACATGGTCAAATCTGCTGAGCTGTGATACAAATCATAATTACTGATCTGATTAGATTTGAGATTTGACCCCCAGGGTGTGACCCTGTATTTCTTGCCAACCCTGGAGAAAAAATGTTCTCTCATTCTTTCTCCGTGTTAGCTGTGTGCAGTAGCCCCCACACCAGGGTTAGGAATAGACCAAAGGTGCACGCTTTGATAAGCACATTAACTGCCACTGAGGCCCCTAATGGGATAGACATGTTTTCAGGAGCGGCAACCAAATAAATCTATATCTGTCCAGTTTCCTCTTCCTGCTCTCCACATCCTCACATGCTGCCACATCCTGCCATGTTGGAGCTCTGATAGCCGTATCTCCCCGACTCTGTTGTCTTCTGCTTCTCCGTCGTGAGTTTTCTTCCGCTGATATATTGTCTCTCACCTTCACTGCCTCGTTCCATGACTCCCCAACTCCACATTTCCTCCATTTTCTCCCCGATCAAAGAAGAAAAAAAGTCCTTCTCTTTCGGGGTAAAATGAAATCAACCTCCCTTTCTCTCTGTTAAATCCCATCCCCGTACGCTGCTGTGAACTCTTCACCTCGCGATGGTGCCCTTTGGTTGCCTCCCCGTTACATCCTGTCTCCCTGAAAGAATAGACGACTCGTTTTATTGGAAGGAGATGAGAGCCTGTGGATCCCGCAGGTTTTCAATCCGTCTCACTGAGCTTCGGCTTTTAGGGATTTAAAGCCAGGCATGTCTGCGTCACCCTAAGTGACACATCTCCCGGCTTGAGAGTGCCAGTAGGTGTGTGTCAGTGTGCAGGAACCCTGTATTATTCATGAAGTTGAATAGATGTGTCATGTATGTTTACTTTAGCTGTTTAAGCAGCAGCAGCCATTGGAATAACTTGAGTTTGAGACGATCCAGCAGCTCAGCTAGTTTATATTCCAGCGTCAGCAGTTTTGGGCTGCTGATGAGTGAAATCAACAAATCTGTGCACTCTTATTGTGGTTATAATACGTGCTGCTTCCTCTAGAGATGCATTTATTTTCAATTTATCCTGCTCTGGTTTTATTTCGGAGTAAACACGTGTCTTAAAATGTTTAGATTACTTCACTCTGCTGTCGCTAGATGAGTTGTGATGGTAATGAGAACCCATTTGTTATAACCTGTACATGCAGGCCAAGTTATGTCACTTAAAATGTGCATTTGTGTTTTTTATTTGCACCTTCACTCAATGCATCTCTTTTATTCAGTGTGTCTGTGTTCAATAATATGAAAAGCACTTTGCTGTGGACGCTTGAGGCCTGCCTCGTGAAGCAGGATTACTAAATAATCTGGATACCTTCACTGATTTAAACCTGAAATCGCTTTAAATGTGGAAAATGGACTTAATGTAAGTAAAAGAGCTTTTCTAGGTTTAAAGTTCTGCTTTGAATCTTTACTATTCCTCCATAACATTAAATATTCATAACCAAAGAAGCAACAATCAAAGTAAAAAGGCATTATTTATTCAAGCAATGGTTTGACATTATGGGAAATGTGCTTTGCTAGCTTTCTTCGGCTCACTTCGGGTTTTGTACGGATTAAACAAAATATAGCATAATAATTAGTGAGCTTTTAGAGGTGCAAGTAGTTTAACGTTGACTCCTTTGTGCAGAGCAAGGCTAGCTTTTCCCCCACATGTTTCCAGTCTTTGTGCCACACTAAGCAAACATATCTGCTGTACTGGGCACAGTGTATGAGTGATGTCAATCTTCTAATTCAATTCTTGGACAGAAAGCAGATTTTTGTATTTCCCCAAATTTGGAACATTCCTTCAAGTGTTAAAAATGTAGCCAATCTGCTTCATCGGGACCATGCGGGTGTGGTTTGATCAGAATTAATTGACAGTAACCAAACGGCCCACCAACTGTCATCAGATTTTGAATCAGGTGTTGCCAACTCCTGATTGGTGCTCAGACATGTGTGTGACATCACCTCTTTCTATTTCAGCTCCGCCCACAATGCAGAAATCTCTCATGTCAAGCAACCAAAACTTTAAATTGTGTATTCATGTCGAACTCTCCCACTCAGTAGAAGCTGATTGAGAAAGTGTGCTTTTTTTTACACCTTTAATCGGTTATCCAGCTGGCTTGGTAATTCTGCTTTGTAAGACAATTTCCAGTTGGTGTGGTTCAGGAGGGAGAGCGGTTGGTCATTGATCACAAGGTTGGCAGTTTGATCCCTGGCTCCTCCTGTCTGCTTGTCGAAGTGTCCTTGAGCAAGACACTGAACCCCAAGTTGCTTGGGCCTTGCAAATTGTTATGCGCTAAGGTAGAAAAGCACTATTTAAATGCTGCCCATTTAACATTTGCTTTTCCCCAAAAAATTGCCACTATACTAAAATCCCCTCCTACCAAATTCTACACATCACAGTTATTGGAGAGGACATGTGGTTTCTCTCAGCTGACCTGGATGCATATGAGTGGTCAAAAGATGGGGCGTAAAGGAGGGCAAGAAGATGGATGATCCCCATTATCTCCTGCAGAGAGTAAAGAGGGAGAGATGTGTCTGCTGAGTAATTCATAGACTCACTCTTTTCCATTCCCTGGGTTTTCTTCCCTCCTCCTTTGTTTGCTCTCTAAACCCTCTGATTACAAAGTCATTTTTAGTCCAGTGCTGGTGTTTGCTGGGAAACTGCCAAACCCCTGGTTGGTCATTGCTCTTGTTTTGCCTGCTCCCATTCAGCAAACATTTACAGAGGAGCAGTGCAGGTTCTTTTGGGGTAGTTTAAGTGGTGCCTGGCTTGTTTATGGTTGTTTATTTTCATAGAAAGAAAATGATTTGCTGCAGGTTTGAGGTGTTTGAAAGAAGATCCAGCAGCATAAATGTGGCTACTTTGTTTGACAAATCTTCTGCAAATGCATCATGAGAATCGTCTTTATTGTAAGTGAGATTATCCGGACAGTTTGTTTAATGGTAGACACTGTTTTCATTTGTTCTTACTCTTCTTAATCTATATCCTAGTATCTGCTTGTGCAATTACCCAAGTTCCCCATGGAAATCATTTCAGTTCCACCTCAACTAATCACTTAGATAAGGTGAAACTTTACGCGACGTACACTTGGAGGTAAAGAGGTCTGTCAGGTGCTGGTGGTAACGAGATGGTGATGGTCTGCACTACTTGTATTTGCAGGGAGAGCTGTTTCACCAAACAAGCGCTCTTAATTTCTCCCTAATCTGAAATTACAAGACTGCAATACACCATGTGAATTAGACCGGCAGAGAGGTTAAATCAAATCTAAAAGTTAATGTGTGTCAGAAAGAGGAAGCAAAAACAAAATGAGTCAGAAAAAAACAGTAAGTTGTCGTTGTGTGAAACCTTTTCAATTTGACACATGATGATTTTTCATATACGTTGGTATGAGTTTCTCATTAGTTGTAGTTAACAGTAGATCCACGTTTATATGACCCGAGGCTCCCAGCTTCGCCATTTCCGCTGCTGATCATTTTTGCATAACAAGTTGGCAGCTGTCTGAGACTTCTACGACTACAGGACCTTTAGCCTCATCTCATTTTGTAACTCATACCACAATAAGTGAAACAGAATTCCCCATCCATTTATTGATATGCCATTTACTGTATAGTCCAATTCCCAACATGCATGAACATTAATGACATATTTTACCCAGATCCTTAAGTAACAATTATATTGGCCTGTTATACAATCAGGCCACGGTCATAGACCTGTGTACAAGGTGGGGTTAGCGGATAGCTTTGGTGGCCGGAGTTTCATGAAACCTCTTTTTGGAAAGTATGAGTGTACAGGAAACCCAAGCGAGTTGGACTACAGAGTTTATTGAGGAGACACCACACAGTGCAGAGAACCACGGCTTTCTGGTCCTGACTCATTCCTCTCTGTGGTGTCTTACTCCCACCACCAACTCAATGAAGAAAGCACATCCACTGGGCTCACCCTGTGAGTTCAGGCCATTGTTATGCAAAACCAAGCATTTGATGAATGTAGAATCACATTCTGTATTAAGAGCTTTGAGAACATGCAGGATTTAGGACGATTACTGAAGGGACTTTGTACTTTGGCTGCTGGGTAGCTCTGTAATAGGATCCAAAAGAGAAGAATGTTGAGTCTTGGAGCGAGCGAGCTAGCTGGCTGCTGTGGCTGCTGTAAAGTCCAGTTCGGAGATAAAGAGGCAGCTATGCCGTGCCCCTGCCACAGTGGAGGATAGAACGGGGAGGGTCATAAATATTTCAAGGTTGTGCCTCAGAACAGAGCAGAGCTTCAGATTCTTGTGCTGCTCTCGTATGCTTCTGCCTGTATACGAGAGTCCGTGCACATGGAAGTGTGTGCGTGTTTGGTCCATTTACTTTTTGCTTGTGGATTGTTAAAGTGCTCCCTTCGAACCACAGAGCTGTTTCATTTTAGCCACAATTATCCACATCACCAGGTATTGTCCTGGCGGTTCCACTACTTTTTTGGGGCTCTGGGTCCTGCCTGTTTGTTTTCTTTAGAGTGCTCTTCGACATCCTGTCTCTGTCGTTATGGGAGCCATGAATATTTAATAGAATGGGATTGGAATATGTAGAAATATGTCTGTTCTCTCTTTGTTTATTTATTGTGGATGAGTCTACAGAGTGATATTTCTTTTGGTATCCCTGTGGCATTTCTCACTGGAATTTAAGGTTTTCAATATTGGTTATTATTATCAATTGATCTATTGTTTTAACCCATTAAGTATTTAATAATGCCACAATCTTGTCAGCAAACCCAAAGGTTTTCACGCAACAGAATGCATCTTATTTTCGAAGCAGTAAATATTTGCCACCATATTTTTATTTGACAAATGACGTTATCGTGATCGTAAAGGTTGTTGGGCTCACAGGGTTTTTAAAGTTTGTTCTGAAACTTGAAATACAAAAAGTTTTCCTCTCTGTGGGCATGCCAAAAATATGACATTCCATTCGCTCTCAATTGACTCAACCATAAAGTGACTTGCTGGTGCTATTTCAGCAGTGTTTATCGCATATAGCGTTTTATTGCTGTCGCACAAATCGCTGCACAATTTGATTACACTGCCACACTCCGACAGTCACCAGTGACAAACAGCAGCATTTCCCAATGTACTGTGTAGGAAAGAACAAAAGGTAAAAGTGCCAGTGAAAGAGTATCCTACACTTACTATCAGTGAAGCTCGATCGACATCTAGTACATTGAATCGGACTCTGGTCGGACATGGACCTGTGTTTACGGTCAAAGACGGCTAGCTGAAAGAAAGCTAAATCAACTGCACATCATTTGTTCCAATATTTCATAGATAAATGCAGCGCCATAATCTTTAAGGACATCAAGCGCTGAAAATGCATGCTGGCTAAATGGGTAGCTAACAATCCTTCAGCTGGTTCCTCCAAAATCACTGCTGACTAAACACTTTATCAAAGCTTCCGTCAGTATTCTATCAAAGCCCCAGATCGTAGACTCTGTCTTTGCATTAGCCAACACCCAATACTTGGCTCCTACTGTATAATACTGTATGTCTCTCTGCATTTTCTGTTGTCATAAGTCTCCTGCAGTTGAGTTCCCTTGACCTTTTTAAAATCAGATGGCTGTACAGAACCAGGAAGTTTGTCTTTTTAAAGCCAGCCAGAGACTCGGCCCTTTGATAAGACAGCAGTAGAAAGATAGTGCCAGCCTCCTGCCAGGCCACCATACTGTCCATCCTGCTACAGAGAGACCAACCATGTGATTGTCCAGAAGGTGCATGCGGTAGCACTCAACCAGAGATTGCTTTTTAAATGAATAAAGGGGTGAGCACCATTTCGCACAACTTTTCAAATATTTCCTGTTTCAGAATTATTTTTTGTTGTCACAATGCATGCCAGGTACTATGCCCTATGGTGACAGCGTATGTGTCCTTGCTGCAAGAGAGGTGTCAGATGCAGTGGAGAGCAGTGCAGTGCAGCGGGCACTGACGCAGGGAGATCTGCTGACCAAACAAAGCTGCATGTCCCACTTCAAGGACACATTGCAGAATCCACTCTGCTCTATGCGCTGCATTCTTCTGCCCAGTAAGGCTTTATGTTCTGCCTCCATTAGCTTTCTGGTGTAAATTCTTTGCTGTCCATTCTCCTACCAGTGAGTGTGTGTCTTTCATCCCTCACCCTCTCTGTGCCCATCTGATAGAGACAGAGGCTTAGCATTAGAGTTTGATGCCAGTAATGGAGCCCCCCTCCAGTTAACACCATATGGAGCTTTTTCCTATCTTTATTCAAGAGCATGGTCTTTCAGTCTGAGATGAGATGACTCATTGGTTTAATGCTCAGATTCTGTAATGCTTTCCCTCCATAATAACCCTGTCATCACACTAACATATCTCCTGCTCTCAGATTATTCCTCCTTCCTTTTTTGCGCGATAGCCATGACAAAATTTCCCAACCAATAAAATGCTAGCTGTAGTTTTGACCAATGAAAAGATCAATGACTACAATGATACAATGACTATTTTAAAGGACACCATTACATTTTTTTTTTTTGTTGTACGCTGACATGGATGCTTAGAATCAACCACGTCATCTCGCTTGTTAACAGCGGCACACAGAGAGCGAGCCATTAACTTCCTGATGCTAGCTGAAACCAAGGTGGTAACCACCTGCGAAGGCAACTGCAACAAGACCTGGATCGATTCATTGGACAACACCTGGCATTTTTATTGGTTGGAGAATTATGACAGGGGTTATTGTAAAAAGAAGAGGAGAAATCTGAGAGCAGACAGGAATGCAGAAAAGCAGCCTGAGTGTGAGGACGAGGGCTGAGACTGTAGCACAGGAAATCTTCGCAAGCAACAACATATCTGAGTGCAAGCATACATTATAAGCAGACTCAGACCAAATCCAAGCGCAAGCAGGGGCTATTTGAGTGTGAGCATAGGGTTTTGAGGGAAAGCATTTAAAAATCTGAAATCAATGAGTCTCAAATCGAAAGACAATGCTCTTGAATATAGCAAGAAAAAAAAGCTCCATAACACCAGAGCTCAATCTGTCCACTCTGATCCAATCACAGTAAACCACACAGTCAGAGTCCTCCACAGATAGCTGAATTCTCTCTAAATGCTGTGAATTACACACCTCCAAAAGATAAAGAATTGTACAGCAGTCTTTTCAAGGTGCTGACTGAGGGTATAAGGTCAGTGAGCTGTTCAGAGAGCCTTTATACTCTTACTCAAAGTTTTTTAGAGCCCAAGGTAAAACTAAATTGAGTCCTTCTTTACATTTCTCATTTCTTTCCTCGATCTCAACTTTTCTAAATGTAATATTTAATTTTTGCGTTTAGCGATGAACCATGTTACACTTTGCCAAACAGCCGAGCCACACTGGAAGCACGCCCGTATGCCCTTTCCCACATTCACTCTGTGGCATTAATGGAATAGGCCTACATTGCCTTGACTCTCGCAAAAGAGTGTCATATGGCAGAGCTGGTGTTGTGTCTTCCTGTACTGTTCATGTCATAATAAAAGATTTAGTGATAATATTACAACCTCTTAAACCATCAAGCTGCTCCTACTGGTTTTACTTCCTTTTGTATTGACTCCCTATTCACACAATACCTCAGGTTTATAAAAAAGGCCGCAAATGGGGAAAACAACTCAAGAGGCATCACAGAAGCTCTTGATTCTCTATCAAATGATCTGCTGTGCCTTGACAGGGAGTGTTGATGATGGTGCTGTTTAGAATCCCAGTTAAACAGGCTGCCAATGACAGGAGCTGGCAGTGTTTAATTAAAATAAGCGCTGATAATTCATTCCAGAGAGGTGGTGAAAAGTAAATATGTTCTGGTCAGTGGCATCATCACCTATTAGCTTCTCTTAACCTTCTCTGGCCCGGGTGCTAGCAGAGGTCAGCCTGCACAGTACGACGGGACCGCGCAGTCTCTGAACTGAGCTCCATCAACAGCTGACCAACATGCAGCATCAGTGAAAGTGAATAGGAAGCACTACGAAGGGGAGCTTTTTGAGAAACCCAGTTGGTTCATTCTTGCTCCTTTTACTTAACTTTTTATTTGCCAGGAAATGTGTAATGTCTGTTGCCAAGAGTGATGCCCATTCACATTGCTCTGACTATTTTTTAGGAGATATCTGAGAAGACCATGAACAAGTTTTGAATCCATGTCGAGGCTTCCTCAGGTGTGATGTGCAGATCAGAGACAAACAGAGCCCTTTGTAACAGCAGCAGGCTGCATTGTGAGCCTTCCTGGTGGAAAACAAACAGACAGAAAATGTCTGGAATGTGCTGTGTGACCTATCAACTTCACCATGATGAGAGGGGTTTCCAAATCCCCATCACTGCTGGAGGGCACGCCTACACACAACAAACAGGCACACAGCATAGCAGGTTGTCCCAGCCTTTTTAAAAGAACAAGGCCAAGTTGCCCCCCCCTCCTCTTTCCCTTAGGTGTCCCTGTAGAATACAGGAGGGAAGGAATAAAATAAAACTATGTACGTTTTTTTTTTTCTTTCTTTTTTATTGTGGGGCTGAAGCCAGGCTTTTTTTAGATCTAAAACCTAAGTTAGCTCACATACCAGAACATGTGTTGTGCCTGTGTGCTCCAAGCAAGCATACAGTTTTAGGCAAGCTATGCTGCTGTTGCTGCTCTCCAGAGACTTTTCCAAGTGTGCTATTCGAAGTGTACCTGTATAGCCAGAAAGACGGCAGGGCAAGTCAGGACTGTATTTAAAGCTCCTAAGGCATAACTGACAAAGTGGGGAGTCTCTTTCTGCATTTAACAAACTGTTACTAACTAATGTCTGTAAGTCAAACGTTGCAAATCATCTCGATAAACATCCAAGCTGTTTTTCATGCAGTTCCTGTTGCTGCATATATGTGAGAGCTACGTGTGCATTCAAAGCCACGCAGATTTGAGAGAGAAATAGAGCGAGATAGATGGAGTTGTAACTGAGTGCATGTATGATAAATTGTGATTGAATATAAATGAATATGAATGTATGCACCTCAGCCATGAAATAACACAATCAAAGGTTGAGACTGCCATGAAGAACTAGCGCCTCACCTCTTTTGATGATTTTGTCTTTGATTTGTGACTTGATCATAGCACGGTTGCAGGTTTTACTGAGCAGGTTAGTGTTAGTCCACATGGCGTCTGAGTACCCTTCAGCCTTTCTCTCATATTCTTTGTATTCGTCTGTAATTATGAAGAGATAACTAAAACACATCTTTTTTTTTTTTTTTACCTGAAACCTGCTTTCATAGTCAGGTAGGACTGACTATCCAAGGAGATTGCATCCTTGTGTCCATTCCTGTGTACCAATGCATGTATGTGGTCTGAAGTAATGACTGTAATGTTTTCTCTGGCACTAGACCACTAACACACCAGATGTTTTCACCGATATGGAGTTCAGAGAGGGCTCTAGACTGCAGCTGGAGATTTTCTGAACCAGTTGCATCTAACTTAGCTCTGAAATTTGAGTTACGTTAATTCATGGCCATGTAACATGGGTGATTAGCTTTATCCAAAATGACCTCCCTAACACTAGGGCAGCTAGTAAACCTTGATAATCTGTAGCGATCTGTGTACAGTATTTGGCTTATGAATACTTTGATGAAATACTCCCCTTTGTCACTGTACTAAGCAGAGTTGTGCTGCTTGTCAACACACCCTAAAGATTTTGAATAACCCTTTTTTTACACAGTGTTACTCGTGGAATCCCAGGCGCTCGGGGAGGAACAATGGCATGGATACAACTTTAAGCTGACCTGTAATCTAATACAACACACATGCACACGTCACGTCTCATTGCTGTTACTCACAACATTCTTGAAATAGAGGTCACAGGCCTCTGCAGTCTGCAGTTGATGCTCATGGCTGTGGTCCCGTAACATGTGTGCGACCGGCCTCATGATGACAGTTGGAGCTCAGTTGTTGAATCTCAGAAGCCTGGTCTTCATTCCTCGTATCCCCCCCCCCTCTCCGTCGTCCTTATTGCCTCCGTCCGAGAAATTCCAGCCGAGTATATGTTTAACCTTTCATAACTTTTCCTGGTATTAAGCATTTCAGGCATTGAGTGTGTTGCCCTCTGTGTGGGTGGGTGTGATTCTTTACCGAATTTGAGTGTTTAAAGAATGTAGATTGTCGTGTGTGTTCTGCAGGGGTGTGTATGTGTGTGTGCTAGGACACAACCAATGATTATTCATAGATTCAAATGATTCCCACATTTTGCAGTAACCAAAGGTTTTTTTGTTTTAAAGTTGCATGAGGGCATGTCATAATAGTTCATGAATCAACATTGTCAATAGTGCCAGATAATAATTGCTGTGGGCCCAAATGTACATAACTGTGCACCGCTGACTCCACCCTGTCTGTCATTCGGAGGGGGGAAGCAGTCAAGTCTGAAAGGCCAACAAGTGGCAGATAGCTGCTGGGAGGTCACGCACACACACACATGTGCAAACTTTCTCCCGAGGCTTACTACTGCAGCCTCCAATTCTCAGCGTAATTGGCAATTGTGTGGCGTGAGTGAGTGAGTAAGCCACGTGACCTGAGCATCTGAAAGCTAACCCATGACAGAGCTTGCTTGTTATCTAATTTGATGAGACAAACTTAATTTAATTGTACTGTTGTCGTGGTCAGGCCAGGCTTATATTTAGCCAGCAGGACTTTAACTGACGGCACTCTGAGAACCAATGCGGAGAGAGGAGAGTAGTAAGAGGAGGATGAGTTCCTGCACAACTGCCGTGTCTGATGAAGGTCTGATCGATGGGATTTACACAACAAAGGCTTGCTGTTAATGAAGACAACGCACCACGTGTACATTACAACTGAATCCGTAAAGTTCTTAACTTGTGCAACTCGTCTTGTGCAACTCTTTTGATCATTTAGTAGTGCATCGTATACATTTCATTTTTCTACTTGGCTTTTGTGTAAGGAGTAGTTTGAATTAATGTCATGTTGACCAAGCTATTAAAAATGACAAGCAAATGTACTTAAAGACGACATGCCTTTCAAGTCCACTCCAGATTTGCAGTTTGGTCTGGTTTTCTGAGGTCAGTCCTTCCAAGTCAAGTCCATAAAGATTGTTGTATTTACATGTCTGTGTCCAGAGAGTCAGTTAAAGGAGTAGAAAAAAACAGAGAAGTAGTGGGAGGATTAGTGAGGCCTGGATTTAAGTGTTCCTTACACAGAAACAGCTGGAATACGTCAGAGATCAGGGAAATCAACATTGACCAATTATGAATTTTTGCTAGTTTTGAACCTGTTTCTACCAGTTGTGTGTGCTTCTCCACATAGACTAAAACAGTGAATGCTAGTAACAAACACAGAAAACTATTTCAAGGCTATCATTTTTTGGGATGACTTACTTCTGATTATAGTTGTCCCGATGCAGTAAATACAATGTTGAATCAAAATGCTAAGAATTACGGCTGCGTGTTCACAAACGCTGGACGGCTTGTACGGCGTATTCACTCAGGTCAGTGTCTGCAGTAAAACGTGCGTGTGCGTCTGTGTGTGTGCAGCGGCCTATTTAGCAGTCTTTGAAAAGGAGTTTGCGATCACTGTGCTTTTTGTAGAGGCGTATTGGTCTGGCCTTGTGGAGTAGTAAAAATACATTCTTTCTGGGTCATTATGGCAACAGTAGAGCTGACACACCTCTTCCCCTTACTCAGACTACAGGAACTAGTATGCTTTATCAAATGCACTTGCTATATACCAATACATAGCAATGTGTTTTTCTGATTTTGTTACTCCTAAAGAGATTTTCAAAGATATATGCTTATAAAAGTGTAACCGGATTGGAGTTAAGCCTAACTCCAACATCTGCATCATGCATCAGTACCCTTTCGTCTTCTTGAAGTACCGTGAGGATGAACTGTCTACAGGCCTCCGCAGTGTCGTCCTTAAGGCTTTGACCTCTGACCCAGTGTTACTGATGCTGCATCAGGATGAGCGCTGTATCCCCTGCAGGTCACAGAAGACGAATGGTAGGCTACTGCTGAGCTTCAGCAGGGCCGCCATCAATCTGCACTTTCCCTTTGGGGCAAAAGGAATTGGCCGCTGGCTAGAGACCATGTGTTATCTCTCCAACAATCACCTGGGACTTCGTTCTGTATTTCTTTTCGCCGTCGTCAGGCTTTGCACATGTATGTGTGTGCACATAGATACACGCACAGATACTCCCCCCCCCCCCCTTCCTTTGTGTCACAGCCTGTTTGTTGAGTTAGGCTGTGGGTTCGGCCCTTCGCTTACATGTGTGTGAGGATAAGTGCAAAAGCAGACCCTGTGCTAGCCGCCCTGTCTGTCTCTCTCTCTGGAACTGACCATTTATTCTGGGTCTTTTTTTTTTTCTGTAAGGAGTGGTGGAGGGTTTGAAGCACTCAATGCCTTGCTCTGTGAAAAATGCTATTACAAGACTTAGCCGGGACAAGAGTTTGTTTTTGTCTCGGGAATCCGCTCTGCTTGTTTTTGAAGTGTCGGCTAACAAGTTAAACCCCACCCTTAGCAATCCAACACTGGTTCCATAAATATGGGATATTTTGACTGGTGTGATGGACTGGTATTTATTAATTGCATTTTTGGAGATGATTATTTTAAAACAATAGGTTACAGAAGTTCATGCATTCCTGCGGTGAAACCTTTTGACGGGATCCTCAAGAATGGCCAATAATTCCTGAGGTTGAGCCTATTTAGTTCACCACTTGCACGTTGTTTACTGCGTTAACAGTTCACACAGGGTCAGCCACGCTAAAGTGTTACTTTATTTACTTTGAAACAGCCCATTTCTCTGGCGCTCATTAAGTCATATACATTACGCTTCAACCATCTTTCGCTCCAAGCAGGTTGAAACTAATGCAATGAATTAATTGCACCTATTTGACACAGGTCTGTTTTTAATGAAGTCCTGAGGGATGTGCTTTAAACTTTCATTTCCCTAGCAGAGGCTTCACCGCCTCAGCTAATAGAGGCCGATTAGCCTGCAGTGGAGTTGGCAGACAGTATCAGCTGGCTAGTGTTACTGAGCAAGAACAATATCACCACAGCTGACTCTCCGTCTTATCTTCCACATGTCCTGGAGGACGGCGAGCAGCCGGGCCGCTGCCTGGTCCAAAGGCTGCCTGACTTTGAATTGTGGGCGTATGTGGAATGTGTAGATGGAAAAAAACGAAAAATGCCTGGGAGGGCTTTGAGACATTTTTAGAACAAGCATATTGTTCAGTTTTTTTCCCCATGTATGGGGAAGCGGTGAGAGCTGGCAGAATACCTCAGGAAGCCAGTGAAATGGACCTCAGGCTGTTGTCTGTTTGACAGACATGAGCAAACAAGCCCATGTGGCTGCTGCTATTCTGTTTGTTTGCGTGATATAACACCACTTATCCATCATACATCTGTGGCTTTGTTCACATACAAATATAAGAGTCATTGCTCTTAAGGTAAACCCAAAAGCTTTAAAGTACCATGTTTGGCTGAAGGTTTACCTTAAGTTGAGCTTCAGGACAGGTTGCGTTTCTCTGAGGTACATTACTGCGTGTTTGCTGCGGCGCAGATGTTCCGAATCTGTCTGCTGTCCGTCCCTCACACAGTTTAGATAGCATGCGGCTAACCTCAGCTCACCTTCGGCTGCAATCTACTATATCTTCTCCGGGTAAATTTCTTTCTGTCCTCCTGTCAGATTTCTCACTGCGAGGCTCACCCAGGGCTTTGACCACTGACAATAACGCTTGAGATTTCTGCAGGGAGGATATTGATTGAGGAGCTGGAGGATGGAGAGGCAAAGCTACGGAACGAATAAGGGGGACTGTGAGAAAAAGGGAGTAATGGCAGGCAGCGAGAGGGAGCATGGAAGTAAAGCATAGAGGGAAGATAACAAGAGCTGCTGAGATAAAGTAGAACAAAGGGTGAGCATGTCATTGTTGGAATAAGGGTAATAGAATATCTCTTCAACATGGTAAGAAAAGAAAACATGCCATTGGGGGGAATTATTGCTCATTGATGACCAGGGTTATTTTATGCAGAAGAATTTGAATTGGATTCATTTTTTCCCAAGCCCTAAAACTAAATTTTTTTATTTGTTATCTAAAATCAGGAAAAAGGAAATGTTTCTACAGGCAGAAGTAATGTCCTGCAGAACCGATGTCTCACAGGCCTGGAAGATTCATCAACTGCGGTACATTGTGTAGATAGAGGCGTGTATGTGTTACAAACCAGGACTTCAGGCTATGTCAGCTATGGGACCGGCCTGTCAATGTCTCACTTTCAGCTCAGGTACAGTATGTCGCAATGAAAGAAGATGAGAAAGATGGTGTTAAAGCAATGCTGAGAAGCTCCAAATCACTTCGCTGTAAAATGATCAGGCTGTAAAAAAATCAGTCACACGGTCACACGGTCACAGATGAGAGGATCCAACAGGTTCTTTTGACATCACTAGAGGACTAAGATGTTAATCTGATACTCTGCCCTTTTGAGTATTGGGAAAATATTTGTGGTTGACTTGAATGCAGTCAGTGATTAGATTTCTTTTGATGTCTCCTGCAGCAGTTCGTAGTGGATTTCATTCTTACATTTTCATGAAAGATGTTATTATTCGTCTTTGGAGGGAAAAAAGAGTAATAGTGCTGCATCACACAGAAAAGGCCACACATTTAATGAAGGAATGGATTTTCTAAATCATCATGTAGTCACTGCATCAATAATAAGATGGGACGGGCAGGAGATCCATTGATCATCAATCGTATGTTCCTTTCGCAAGTAATTAATCAGAGCAGCACATTGCAGTGTCAGGGGGAAAATAAAGCCTCCTGAGTTTTTTCAAACAAACAGTCACAATCACAAAAATCACTGCACTGCAGGTTAGACACCACCAGGCTGAAGTCAGTTTGATGATCACCACTTGAAACATGTTTGACCCAAAAGTTTAAAGTTCGTATTGACCAGCTGGTCTTGTGTCATCTGTAATAGATGTGATCAACTGAGACATGGGGAGGGGGTGTAGACACTTACCAGCCCCACTAACCAATTTCCTGACCTGTTCAGGGTGTACACTTTTGGCATTTTGTAGTGCATGCTGGGATAGATTCCCGTCCACCACAACCCTGCACTGAATGAGTGGGTTTAGATCATTGACGCCTGTGTGGTGTAGATCTGACATAAATGCAGCATCAGAAAACACAAGGAAAGTGTTTAGCTGTCATCTCAAGCACTCTAGTTTAAGCCAAATTTAACACACAACATATGCAAGTGAGCCAGCTAGGACCCATTGAACAGCACTTAGTCCCATAGCACTTGTTGTCCACTAAATGTAATGAGGCTCCAGGTCGCAGGGGAACACTTTCACTCTGATTCTTTGGCCATTCGGGGCCATTCGTGAGCTTCCTGTCTCCAGATAAGGGCTTCAGAAGTGGCTTTGTCCCAGCGCCGGGACGTGTGACTGAGCAGCCAGGCGTCCCTAACTGGGACACACTTCTCTTTTTGTAAGATGTTGTTCTTCTCCCCTGGCTTACCTCAACCATGCTGCTAATGAGCTATTTGGAGTTGTCTGTGTGTGTGTGTGTGTGTGTGTGTGTGTGTGTGTGTGAGAATATGCATATACATTCTGCCTGCTCAGGCGAATGTGAAAGTGGATGATGTGTGTCCTGTGATTGCAGACTGGAATGTGCGTTACGTTAGCATCTGCAAGCAAAGCACAGTCACGGGTCAGCAAGGGCCTCAGTCAGTCACACACTTCCTCCCTCCCTCCCTCCCTCCCTCTCTCTCTCTTTCTTTCCAGGAACTGGGCAGCTTGCCTGCATTGGTGAGGTTACCACCATCCTCCAAAGAATCACTGCACTCCTGTCCTCATTGTCCTTCAATATGTAGCAAGGTCCTTCTGAGTATCTAATGAGTCAGTGTGTGGATGTCGCTTTTATGAAGATGGTGTTGCTCTGTCGTTTTCATTTAACAGTCAAGCAAAAGTTACGGCATTGAAGGAATTTTCCACTCACTTTTAGAGGACGCAAATTATTTCTTTCCCTTCTGTCACTGGATTCACTCTTCTTGAATGTGAGATATCATGTAATTGTCGTTTTTGAAAGGACGGAGAAGTAAAGCAAGGCCCCAGACATATATTTTTACACTCACCTGTGGTCATAATCTCTGTGTGTTGTTAAAGTCATTGCTTTTAAGACTTTGTGGTATTAACTGGCATGAAAAAAAATAGTTTTATGGTGTTGCAAGCGGGTCACCTCTTTCAAAATGATGTGATGCAGGAGTAATCTTCTGTTACAGCACAGGACTCTGGGTTGTCATTTAGTGTTCAGTCAAGCAAAGGACGGTTCTGAGGCTTAAACAAATCACACAAGTTTCATCACCAAATGACATTTTCACCTCCTTGAAATGCTTGTTGTCTACGTGCATGTAAGTAGAACACATTATTAAATCCTTTACGTCCTGAACTTCAGTGCCACTCTCCTAGAGGCTGAATCTTTCGTGGGACATATTCGGTTTTCGGCTGTTCGGGTAGTTGCTAGTGCAGTAAAGTCTTCTTGGATGAGGAGTTTGCTGTGAGGTAACCCGAGTAAACAGTGTTATCAGGCAGACTGCAGGAGGAAGTGTCCATCATCAGCTGAGCGATCAAACCTCAGACTCTCCTTCACGCTGGTATTTCCGACCTTTGCATGCAGGACCCTGTTCCCTTTTTGAAAGTTGGATATTAAAAGTCACGCACTGATGAGCGTGTGTTTTTCTTTACAAACACTTCAATAATGTCATTGCCTCTAGTGCAAGACTGAGAAAATGTAATTGTACTACTGTATACATATCCAGATTTATGTCTTGATTTCTTATTTATGAATCATTTAAAAGGCATTTTAATTAGGCTCTCCGTATTGTTCTGTAAAAAATATGTATTGAATCCGAATGCCAAAGCAAGGCATCATTCAATCAAATTGAAATATGTTTAGTTTGTTTACAGCTATGTAACTTAAGGCACATTCAGCTTTACCTTTGAAGTCTTTGGTCAGCCGGCCGGGATGGATTCAGATGCTCACTTTGTAGCCGGCAGGCTCTGTTCACATGCTAAGGTCATAGCATGTGTCACAAACACAGTGCCGCGGGCCTGTTCCGCCTCAGTCGGGGGGTCATCAACTTCACAAGAGGCTGTGGCCTGAGGTTGACCTTTAATGCTTTGCCTACGCATAAATACATCCACGCTGCGTTAGTCTGAGTCCCCTCATAGCTGCTAAAACCCGCTCAGATGAGCCGTTGCAGCTTTGCAGCTCCACCAAATTAACCGAAGGCCAATGAGGTCACACCTGGCAGACAGCCTGGCTTCATGACATCAGTTGTGTAGTGAGCGATGTATCAGTGAGCGCATGAGGCTGCGAGAGAGCGAGAGAGAAGGAGAGAAGGAGAGAAGGTGCTTGGGATTAATGTTATTGCATTTTGGTGGGAGACATTAATGGAACAGTGGTTTCATTTGGATCAAGAGCACATCACTGTATCCTCCACTTGAGAGAGTGAGAGAGACTACAGTGTTGAATTCTAGCCTCTTATAGTCTTCCCTTACGTCTTTTCATATAGCCGAGCCCAAACAAAAGACGGTTTCCATTTTCTCACTTCTAGCTTGAGGAGGTTGAGATGAAGGTTGGGTTTCTGAAAGATGAGACAAAGCTACAAAACTCCCTTCAGGACACCGTGAACGCAGACCCTCATTTTTTAGAGTTAATTTGTAAAAGACATAAAGGATAGACATGAAGACAGATGGCAACATGGAGAAAAGAAGACAGGCTGAGAGAAAGAAAGGACACAGAGGGAAACAAGGAGAAAGACAAGAAATACAGCCCAGTGTTCCTCCTCTATTCTGGGAAGATATACGTGGCAGATCTCCAGCCTGCCTTTACCCTGATGTCATCTAGCATATCTCTGACCTCAGCTAGCATCTAGCACCAAATGGTATGGCAACCAGATGACTATCCAACTATGTAGTGCTTTTCTTTTCTTTTTTTGTGTGTAACATTTCTCACCATACATGGTCACAGTGAATTATGTGTTGCCTACAGATAATGAAAACTATTTTTGCCTGTAGTTTCTATCAGACCCAGAAAAATGTTCATCTTTAGAGAAATTCAATTTACAAGGCCAGCATGAATCGGCAGAGCGTCATATAAGGTACATTTTGTAGCTGTTCTGGAGCTTTCACATGAACTTCTGAAGGAGTTAACCCACTTTTGGGACTTCTGGTTCATGTCTGTTTGAAATCTGTTTCATATAAGAAACCTCCATCAGCTGATGAAGATTAAATATGATCAAATGCGTTAGAACAGCAACAAAATTAATTGTTTTTTTCAAGAATGCACTTTGAACATCGGCTCACTACTGATGTACTGAGAGTTGAAGGAATTGTTGGTTGTGCTGTTTTTATTTCACTCAGTTTTTTGATCATGCAAGTGCTTTTACTCTGAAATCCAAATATCCAAACAGCACAGCACAGTTTTTTGTGATGTAAACAAGAGTGTTGTCGGTGTCAGTTACTCTGTTTTGTGTGTATGTCTGGTGTGCACGTGTGGTGAAGAGTCTTTTTCTGCCCTGTTTTTTTCTTTGTGTCTCTGTCTTAAATGGGGGCGGGGCCAGTGTGTGTTGTCTGAGCTGATAGCGGTAGACTGGCCATGACTTGTGTCCCTTGTTTCCTGTTGTAGGCCGACTTTGCTGTCCGTGTGTTTGTCTTGTGTAGCTGTGCTCTCATTCTTCCTGTCATTCACTTTTCTCTCATCTCCCACCTTCCCTCATCCGTCTGTCAACAGTATGATTTCCTTCTTCCTTTTCGTGGTTATTTTTTTGTTTCCACACTTACTTCTACGTCTGTTTTCCTTGCGCCATCTTACACACCCCTCGTTCTTCCTGCCTCCTGTCCTCCCTGCTCTCTGTCCACTCCCATTCAAGTCAAACTTCCTGTTGTACTCAATGAAAGTCACTGCGGTTTTTCATTACCTACAGCAGACCGGCTGTATTGCTACATCACCAATCCATTGGTCCTTATAAGGACGCGATTCAAAGCGCTCAGGCTGCCTCAGGGAGATGTTCAGCTGGTGATCTACTGTAATACCTCCTCCTCCATCTCATTTCTGGGCCTTCCTTTAGCCAGCACATAGCACACCTTCATGCCCTGAGTGAGCATCTGCGTTTCAGCTGTGGCGTTGTGCTAGAGTTCTGGGCCCAGGTTTACTATTAACATGTTATCACATAGTTTGGATCTTTGTGGATCTCTGTGAGACTTTTTTTTTTTTTTAGCTACAATAACACACCTCATTAAACAACAGTTGAGACAGATGAAATAATCAAGTCTGTCGGTGAAGCTGCTGGACCGCGTCCAGAGTCAGAGAGCACATGTTTACATTAGTAATCCTTCCAGCACAATGGATCTGTGTCATTCAGGAGACAATACCGGCTGAGTGGCAACATGTCAGGTTTTAATAGGGATCTATGAGTTAAGCTGCACACTATTTAGGTTATGTCTGCATATCATGAGAATCCGGGTGGATTAGGAGGAAGGATTAAGCTATTGTATGTCATTTCTTTTTGTGCACTCATTTCTGTGTTATGGCATTTATTGAGCACATGTGGCGTGTACATTAATGCATGCTTGTATCTGCATGTGTCCGCATGGATCCATTGCAATGCCTGTTCGCATGTACGTGTGCTCATAAAGAAATGATGGTGTGAAGGCCACGTAGGGGAGTGAGCATTGATCCGACAGCAGTTGGCTGTAAACTCACTAGGCTGGTTTCACTCTCTGCTAGGAGTGGAGATATGAGGACTCCAGGACAAACACACCGCCCAAGTTCACAGGTTCACAAAAACAAACACAACCCACATTGATATCTGGAGTCAACGGATGGCTGCAAGGTGGGGGTTTGTAAAAACGACACGCAGCACTCAAGCACTGCATATACACAAAAACACAGATGTATGAGTGCTCATAGAAAGAAGGGAAATGGTTTGTGAGTCAGAAGTCTGCATTAGGATCAGTTCAGGAAGGGAATCCAAGCTTGAAACAAAGGATTAGGGCCTCTAGTGTGTGTGTGTGTGTGTGTGTGTGTGTAGGTGTGTGTGTGTGTGTGTGTTTTAGTGAGATAAAGACTGAATGTATGTGTGTTAATGTAGTCTGCCATTAGTGTAGAGTTCTGTGCAGGAAGGGGATTGTACTCTAAAAGAGTTGAGGATGTGCATAGACATCTTTTAGGGGTCAAAGTAAGAGACAAATCTCAAAAATTGACTTTAAGATATAAGACATTAGCTATTTATTAACCATTTCAAGTGATGGACAAATATTTCTAATGTTCTGTAAGATTGAACTAAATTGGCAATATTTTGCAATTTGTCCCAATGATGTCCTTTATTTCCTCCTCTGTAAGCTCCAATCTGCAGTACATTACAATGTTGCCTCTACCATGACCAAATGTATCATTATTTTGTAAAGTATTTCACACAAACACTGTGTTTAAGTCAAAAGAGGGTTTCCGTTGGACTGTATGTGTATAATTATTACTGATGCTCGTGTGTCTGCACTGTGTGTGTGTGTGTGGTCCTGCAGTCCCTAAGCCTTCAGTGTCGGTGTTCCTTTGAAGTGTTTATCTCACAATCTGCTTCTCTGTCTGCCTGTTATGTCATGGTGTTTCCTATAGCATGTTTAAACATGTATGTACATGTGTATTAATCAGTTTGTTCATCATTTGGGACCACGTTTCTGAAGGCATTTTCTGCTGTGTGTGTGTGTGTGTGTGTGCGTGTCTGTGTGTGTGTGTGAGACATAGCCAGCGGAGCAGGTGTTAGGTGGAGTGGCAGGTGGCAGCTGGGAAATGGGAGGATTTCCTCTTTTTAGCAACGGCTGATTAACTCCCACTCCCTTCACAGAGACTATATTTCCAGCCAGGGCTGCACAGTAAAACTTTTAGTTTTTAGTTTTTTAGTTTCTACAGTTTACAATTATAGTCAAATATAGCAGCAAGTTTTAAAAGCTTACATTTAGAATGAGTATTCAGAATAGTGGCGATAGAATTCTCACACTTGAGAAACTATAACCAGAATACTTTTTGGTGCGACTGAAATTATTTCAAAATATTAGTGTTTTGTTGATCAAATATTCCATCAATTTACTCATTGTTCTTGCACTAATCTCCAGTATAGCAAAATCCACAAAAAAGGCCAAAAATAGTCTTAAAGGACAGACAGAAACTCCAAAGATATCCTCGCTGTTTCTCAACATTTAGACACATTGGTCATGTGACAAGAAGAGGAAGGGAGAGAGACAGACAATGAAAGAGAGAAGGAACATGGGCAATGGAGGGTTAAAATAAGCTCACAGGGAAAAGGAGGGAGGATAATACAGTTTGTTTTCCACGTCAGTCCCGTCGGAAGGGGATTGCCCCTGTGGGAAAAGACATCAAAGAGCAGACAAACACTGTACAACTACCACTTCGTGTCTATTCTCCGTGTTGTATCTCAGCCTCCCCTTATCTCCGCCTTCTTTTCCTGGTCACCTTTTTAAAAGAACTGATTTTTATTGTCGTGTGTGCTGCTTCAGGCGAAATTGATCTGATTCCGTTACGGATCAATTTCATCTCCTGGTGTGCTATTGTTTGTGATGTCTTTTAGGTGACATGCACACATGCTCTCTCCCTTTCTTCTCTGCCTGCGTTGACCCCGAGTCAATCAGGCTCTCTTGACCTCCCATCACCCCCTCAGATTAGTTGCCATCATTATCACACTCCATTAAACTTCCATGAACGGCTGAGATGGCCAGAAGTCGAGGGGCCCAGCTGTCTCCTCTGCGGTCTAATCTACAAATCCTCATCATCTTAGTGTGTGCCTCAGGTCATAATACAGGCACACACACACTTATAGACGGACAAACATGCAGAGGGTCGTACCGCCTCCAGGTCAGTGTTTGATGGGAAAAACACACTCACACACACACACACATAGACACACTAAGGATAAGAGTGCCTAAGGTGACTACAACATTGAGCAAAGTCTGTCAGTAAAGGGATGGTTCGTCTTATTTGTTCTGTGTTCTTGGACTGTTTGCTTTGAGGGAGGCCGTAACAGTACTGGATGTGTGTCACACTGTGAGGTTTTGGGGTGGAGATGGACCTAAAGGCTGATGGGTGGCGGTCAGCTCAACTGTAATTAACCGTTCTAGCATTGGGATAGTTCGGTAGACACATGTCAGTTATATGAGACCTTGGTTTGAGTTTCAAGCTTGATTTGTTTGAGAAAGGGGAAAAAAACGTAGCTTTATGGTTGCCAATGTCAGACTTTGGGTTGCTTGATCCACCGCTTTGGCCCAGACTGAAATATCTCAACAACTGCTGGAAGAATTTCCATGAAACGTGGAACGGACACTCTTGTCCCCTTCAGGATAAATTGTCAAAACTTTGGTGATGATTGTTTTCTTTCCTGCATGAATAATTCCCATCAGTCTCAGTCTTTCTTTGTGTGTTATGCTAGCAAACGGCGGTATGCTAACATGCCAAAATAAGAAGATGAAAAAATACCTGCTAAACATCAGCATGTTGGCATTGTCAGTGTGTGCATGTTAGCATGCCTATCTTAGCATTTAGCTCAAAGCACTGCTGTGCGGCTTCACAAAGCTGCCAGCATGTCTGTAGATTGTTGTTATAGAACTTACTAAACAGTACAGAGGGAGATTATATTGGTGAGAGAGATCTGCATGATTATTTTGATTGTATATACTAAAGTTTCAGACCCATTGGGCTTGAGGAAACCGAAAGATAGATTAACAGAGAAGCACCCTCTGATCTAAAACTTCGTCGATTTTCAAAGTTCCTTCTTCTCCCTCCGCATCCTCCATTATTGTTATTGCTATTTGAAGATGTGCCGAATCCTCAAATGAACATTGACATCTGACGGCACAACAGAACACCTCAGGTTTCCTCTCACTGCCTCTCACCTCCTCCTTTCTCTTGTATTTCTTTTTATTTCTTGCCTCAGAGAATTTACCATGCATACAAACAGACACACACTCTTGCCCCGCTCTGTCAGCCTTGTGAAACAAGGGTCTGATTAGATGATGCCGGGCTGTCGTTACTCTGCTCTCTTTAAATCAATCTTTCCGACAGCAGCTCTCACGCCCGCCTCCCTGCTCCGTTGCCTCGTTGTCCTCATCTCTGCGCTTCTTTCCTCTCTGACCTGTCTGTCCAGTGGAACTAGTTTCTCTGGATGCTGTTGGAAGCCTCTTGACCTCTCTGTCTCTTTCTCTTTCTCTTTCTCTTTCTCTCGGCTCTACGTTCCGTCATGAAAAAAAAAAAGGGACTGTACAGATTTGGCATAAAAATGAAATGCAAATTCGAAGGTGCACTCCACACAACAAGAATACAACAACTAGCCCAACTAGAATTATTTGAACAGTTGAACAAACATAAATCTGCAAATAAAGCATATTGTAAATAAAGTTATGCCATATTGGCCATGCGGCCTGTTGGATTAAACGAGTTCTCACTTTGCTGTCTGCTGGCAGATTTACAGATGGCAAATTACAGCCCTGTGCAAAAACGTGTGTAAATGGAGTGTAAAAGTGTGAAATCACACTGAAATCCAACAGATCCTTTAAAAAGAACCACACAGATTCCAGACTCTGAGCCGAGTTGAGTGTTTTCCATTTAAAACATCCTGTAAATGTGATGTGAGAAAGACATTTGGAACTGATGAGGTGCTTATATGACAGACTACTGAGTGATCTCTCTGGCTTATTCCCAGGATCTACTGTCAACCTTGTTTAACTTCAGTGAAGAGAGTAGTACGTTCCTTCTTTGAGCTGAGCATCACTGCATGTTGTCTCTGTGTCTGCAATAGCACACACTGAAAGATATGGGGCCACATACTTAGCTTTTAATCTTTTTCGATGGAGCGCTGCGATATATTCCCTCTTTTCTTGGCTGTTAGCCATGCAGGGTATTAAGAGGTGGCTGGATGGGATATTTCAAGCCAAAAAGAGCTCCACCCTTCCAGAGGCTATTGTGTAGGCGGGAATCAATAAAGAGGTAAATAGAGTTGGCTGACGTGGCATATGTTGTGGCTGTGAGAGCCTGCCATTGATGATTTATTTCATTCCCTGATGAGTCATGAAACCAAATCAAATTAATCAGCGAGGATCAGGTGTCTAATCAGAGAAGCTTTAATGTTCGGCATGTGGCTGTCCGCCTATGTCTGCATATGAAGTATCTGGTGTCGCCCCATCTGTGCATCAACTGAACATGCCTCCTCCTGGTTGTTGGTGTCACCTTATGTTTGAAGTACAGCCTCGCACTCTGCTATTGTGTGTGTGTGTGTGTGTGTGTGTGTGTGTGTGTGTGTGTGTGTGTGTGTGTGTGTGTGTGTGTGTGTGTGTGTGTGTATGTCCAAGTGCAAAAGTGTTCACCAGGAGCTGCTTCCTGGTTGCTAGCAAACACATCGTGTGTTGTCCCTTCCTCCTCCCAGATCCACTCACATTCCTCTCTTCAGTGTGCTCGACACCAACAGGAAGGGGAGAGGAAACAAAGAGCCCACTTCCTGTACATACAGCCAGCATCCTACACACAATGGAACAGGAAGTGCCTGGCAACTGTAAGGAGTGTGAAGGAAAGATAAAGTGGTCCCTCCGTCCTATAAAGGGCTTTTTCTTTCCCTGCTCCCCCTCTCATGCCTAACTGTCATTTTCCATCCCCCTATATGTCGGGGTTCGACCCTTGTCTGTTTATTTTTCTCTTCATGTCCTTTTCTAAAAGGATAAAGCACATTATTTTCCTCCTATAGACAGATTTGTT
>NC_136539.1:15036707-15077705 GCF_910591455.1 Pholis gunnellus
GAGAGAATTGCGGTCGACCAGTTATTGCATCTGTGAGCAAAAGACCGTAAGACACCTCAAACTGTCTGTCTAAATGTAATCCATATCGCTGAGTAAAAACCTTGTACCTTCAATAGTGTTGTTGCCGTTTCAAGCCTCTAAAATGTGAGGATTTGCTCCTTTTCTTTCTGTTGTATGTCACTGTGTAAATACCTTTTGAGATGTGTACTGGCAGTCAGATTAAACAAGCAATTTGAAGACATCCCCCTGGGCTCTGGGAAATTGTGATGGTTATTTTTCACAATTTTCTAACATTTTATTGGCTAAACATTTGCCAGAATTATCAAAATCTGTAATAGAGATAGCCGATAACAATGCTGTTTGCCAACAAACAGTACGGTCACCGTTCAGTTTGCTTCTTGGAACATGCTTTGCGGTGTCCCTTGCTACGTAGATGTGTTTGTGCACATTTGTCCTGCCTTGTGTGATCACCTGCTTGTTCTGTTGACCAGCACAGATGCTGTGTTGATCCTCTCTCACCTGGATTTCCCTGCTCTGCTCTCTGCAAAATCGCTTTGTATATTTGGAAACATCCAATTTCACGTTAGCAGCGATGACAAGAAATAATGGGCCTATGGTATGTTTTGTGTAGAAAAAAAGGACAAACACAGGCGCGCACACACTCACACACACGCTTTCTTGCAATCAGCACACTGGTGTACTGGGCTCCCCTCCAAGACCCGGTCCATGAATCACAGACGAGGAAAAAAAGACTTTGCCGTATGAGTTGTTGGACTTGGAGAGCTAGTTAGCCCTGGCTGCTGAGTTATAGATATGGACACACAAACGCACAGTTGGGGGCGATAGCTTGCATCTCTAACACCCCCGAGTGTATCTGTGTGTGCACCGTTTAATTGGATTGCCACGGTGCCCATGTGTAGATGTTTAGCTGTTTTGTGTGTTCGTGCAAAAGACGCCCGGCTCTCTCCCGCCCCGCTGTCCCTCACTGTGGCACATAGGTGTTTATGTGCATGTGTGTATATGCAAGGAGCTTAATGGCTAAGCCTGTGTCAGGCTGGTGCAAACATGGTCATTCATATGGAAATAACCGGGGAGAGAAGGAGACAATAAAATCCCTCCACATCCTCTGAGACCGTACAGAGAAGGGAGCAGATCCCACAGAGCAGGGAGCTTCAGATGGGACACCATCCCACTCGTATCTCAAACGTCCCGGACGCATTGGTTTCTCTACACAAAGGTACATGCTGGAAGCTGGTAGCCATAGTCAGAAGTATTAGTTCTTCATTAGGGCAGTAGGCTAAAGGTACAAAAAGGAGGAAATTATGATCTGGGTGGCTTTTGGCCCATATTTGCAGAAGGTTTCCTGCTCGGGTTATTTAGCAGGTCCCCTGTGAATTGCAAAACAGTCTGACTTGCATGCGGCACATTGAATAGCGTCTGGACAATGGCGCAGGATTGCCCATCGGGGTAGGCCATTCTGTGTTTTAGACCCTTTTTTGGATTGCGACAGATTAGTTCGTCGAGTTTGAGAATAGAGCTGTGAGGCCCTGAATGGAGGGCATTAGTGCAATTGAGTTTGACTTTGTTTGACTTTTTGATTTCTTACTTCTCAAAACGGCTCACAATGAGGAACAGAACCGCCTAGTAGTGCATAGTCTGATTTCAGCCTCCTAATCATGTCACTTAACAGTGGGGGTCGATCGCTGTGTGAAGGCTGCTTTCAGCGCAAGTGAAAACTGCTGAACACACACACACACACACACAGAAGCAGTTTTTGAATGAGGACAGGTTGGATAGAGATATTCATTGGCAGCTAGTCAGGCTCTAGTCTTGCTTTTTGTGCTGATCACTGCAGCTGTGCTCACTCAGTAACAACACCATCAGCGTGGAGGATGTGTTGGCCAAATGACGAGTAGTACACACTTTTCTCTGCAGCTCGGGGGATGTTGAAGCTGTCACCACCAGCGGATCTGATTTATATGCATGCCATCGCATAACTGAGGCGGCGGGGAGTGCAGTTATGTTGCCACTCGTGAGATAAACATGTAAAATGCAGTAGTTACTTCTTTACAGTTTAGCTTAAGGCAGAGTTGTGCTTGGTGGCTGTGAACAGATTCTTGTGTTTCATGGAGTCTTTAACCCTGAGGCTCCCACGCTGGTCACGCCTGTCACACAGATGTCTTGCTCCACAAATCACACGCATAGTCTGTAGAGACACACACACACACACACACACTAACACATAGGCGACATGAAAGGACTCCGAAAATGAGAGTCTAGTCTGAAATACCCTTTTTACATCACATTTTCTCAACTCAGTCAAGCTGGTCTGAATAGTAAAAGAAAGACATTACATTCCGTAAAAAAGATGCTGTATATCTGATGAGCTCAACCTTATTACAGATTAGGCCCTATTGTTTCCTGCACTAGCGCTCTTCGCTGTGATTGGTCTGGATGCTTTCAGTGAGCCGTATGTACAGAATCACGGTGTGATGCTGGATAGGACAGTTTCTGCTGCCGTCCGTGCAGGTGAGACCCATGTTTACACATCACAAAGCTCTGGCTGAGAGCCAGAATAGCAGCACATCACTCAGTTACCATTTAAGCACAGTTTGGACTGCAGCCAGCTCTCTCCCTCTCTCTCTCACACACACACACCCACACACACACACACACACACACACACACACACACATATATTTAGAGGATTTGTGAGGATACCAATTGACACCATGCGCTCCATGGCCCGTTACCCTAACCTAAACCATCATAATTAACCTCAAACCAAAAAGTCCTAACCCTGTAACAGCCCTTTGATTAAATGAGGACTGGCCCTGCTTATCCAAAATGTCATCGTTCTAGGTCTAAAACCACACACACATACACACACACACACACACACACACACACAGGTGAGCAGTTCACTCTAGGGTGCCGTGCTTTCACATTTGACACAACCAATGAGAATAATGAGTGACATTTGCATGTGTGTGTGTGTTCATGTGTGTGCAATGGCCTAACTCATCTGTTTTTTTGCTCTCGAGTTGATCTGCATCTGCCTCTTTGTGAGAGCTGGAACAAGCATCGCACATGTGTGTGTTCCTTTGACGCGAGCATGCGTACAGTACCGGTGTTTATTTGTGATTGTTAATTACACCCCCCCTGTCTGCTCCCCAAATCAGTGCACAGCTGCAGGCCCCACCCCGAGTAAGGCAGCGCTGCATCTAATGTCTTATTATTCACGCTGTCTGTCTGCTCACCAGCCGTACAGAGCCTGGGGGATGGAGGGGATTTTTGGGACCGTGTGTGCATATGAGATGAGGGGGTTATGTATTAGCAAAGTGGAAATGGAGGGTTCATTCAGTCTCCTAATTCGTTGGCACTACTTAATTAAAAGCGATAGCATGGTGTGATTGGAGCAATTGATGGATGGAGACTAAGAGACGCAAATGTGCTTCAGGATCAGGGAAATCTGTGTGTGTGTGTGTCTGTCTAGAGAAGGAAAGAGGAAGTCATTACCTTTTAATCATATCCTCCTTTATTCCTTATCCTTTTCTCCCTTCTCTCCCTTTTCTTTCCTCATCCCCCCTTCTGTCTCTAAATTCTCCCTAAAGCTCCCTCCAGTTACCCCCCTCCGTTTCTCCAGCTGGCTCTCAGTGTCGAGCTCCTTGTCATCTTCAATCAACCCCTCTTTTCTGCAACACTTACCCTTTTCCCTCTCGTCCCCGACTGTCTTTAACCTTCCAGTAGGATGTGTGTCGCATAAATGATCCTAGATGTGCGTTCATGTGATTCGGTATGACTTGAGCTGTACAAGAGAATACATCGTCACACATTTGTGGTATCCTTGAGGTAAGGTGACATCTCTAGGCTTTATTGAAAGGCACTGCACATGCTGTGTTCAGCTGAGAGCTACATTCACTACGTGACTTTAAAGGAATACTTCAGCCTTAAAATGACCATTTGTCTATCAATTACTCACCGCATTACCTTGAATTCTTGCATTCTTGCCTGCCTCTATAACATGTGTTTAACATGTGAATAGCCTCATATCATGTGAGTTTAAGCCAACAGACAGAAGGTGACTGACCCAGTCCAACATGACATGTAGTTCAACTCATTCTTTTGAAGCAGAGGAGACGATCTACTGTGTGCACGTCTGCTGGAGTCTTTGTGCATGTCCATTAGCGTGCATGCTAGCAAGCAGTAATTGAGCCTAATTATTTGCAGCTATTCATTGAAATATACTGCCATAGGGTAAAGAGGTCTAATTTCTAAAATGAAATAGCAATGCGCACACACATGCTTGGGTAATGAGCCTGCTGGGACTGGTGTAGTACTCCATCTGCAACCGGTTTAAACACAGGGAAGTGTTTCCCTCCACATCAAAAGGCTCCTCATCCCAATAAGGCCAATGTTATCTCAGTGGAGCTTCTCCTTCACTCTACGATACAGGCTTAAGTTTTCACAAAGCAATTTCGTGGTGGAAATTATAGAATCATCATAGCAGTTAGAGACCGGTATAATGTCAGGCAGGTAGCCCAGGTGGTTATTATGTCCTTCACGTCCGCTTCTTTATTTTTCAGCTGTGGTCTTTGTCATGTTGTATAGTAAACAAAAAGACTCTAATGATGTGGTTGACTGCATCAGCGTGGAAGCTTCCTCTTTACAGTGAAACAAGGTTTGCATGCTCTGTAACTTGACCTGTATAAACGTGTTGTAACAGGCGAACGAAGCCTCTTGTCTAGTTCTTGTACAGTGTGTGTGTGTGTGTGTGTGTGTTAGGGAGATTGGTATGTGGGAAGGTGGGGGGCAGGGGTCTGCTTTGACACCCTAATCCTGCAGCCTAGTTTGGCTTTGTGTGGAGACCTTAGCTGGGAGGAGAGAGGGTTGGAAAGAGTGAGAGCGAGAGAGGCAGCGGGAGAAGGAGGGGGTGTCGGGGGGGCAGTCGATTCAAGAGGGGGGAGTTGGGAGCGTGGGGTTTGAGAGAGGGGCGAGAGAGGGAGGGGAGTGATGGGAAGGCAGATCGAGGGAGATGGGGTTCGCTCATTCTCCTGCTCTCACTATGAAAGGAAACAAAGGATGCTGAAGGGCCTGACTTATGTCAGCAGGACTTTATAGAGTTCGTCTGTTAGCCTGCTAGCTGGTTAGCCTTCGCTGACCTGACTGCCTATATTCAGCCACTGGCCTCTCCTTCTGCCTCCATCCATCCGTGCATCTCTCTCTCTCTCTCGCTCTCTCTCTCTGCTGAAGACGTCTCATCGCTGCTCTGTGTGCTTCCCTGGCTTCTGCATGTGAGTTATTCTGCCTCAGTTTGTGTGTGTTAATACAATTTAACAGGGGTCCGATGTGGTCATTGCACACTGTACTTTTTCCTGCCGCTTGGTTAATGTTTTGTGTCATGTAGACAGACAAGTATGCCAGACATGTGGTTGAATCTGTGGTGGGGATCTGCTTCCTCTCTTCGCCTCTTGTTCATATCTCTGCTCCTTTTACTCGGCATTAACGGGTACATTTTCTGCATTTGTCAGACACAAGTGAGGAAGAAGTTGTGAGTAGACTACTACCTCTTAATTGGAACATTTAGAGGAATAAAAGATGACCATACACACGTGAAACAGATCTCATCTGGTCCTCAAATTAACTGGCCACAGCAAATATGCACTGGCAAAGACAAAATTACAGCCCCTGTCTAGGGTAAAGCTGAATCCAAATGCGTAAAGCTAACATTTGTATTCTGGAGAGAGCTAATGCTAAATGACAGCTGGCAACATCTGCTTTTGTTGGAGGCAACACAGAAAACGCTGCCCTGCCTAATATTTATTTTGTTGTGGCTGAAGGGCAGACGGCTTGGTTTTTGGCTTGGCAGCAGTGTTGGCACATTGTGGGTCAGCATGGTGTAGGAACTGACATTAAGGGGGGGGGGGGGGGCACCTCTCTGGTGTCTGTCACTTAGGAGGAGAGGTCGGCAGCGTGGCGAAGACAGGAGGGTTTTTTATTTCAGGGTGAAGCAGAATTTTGGACTGTTGATATGTTGTTATGGACAAAATGTGTCTTGCGCTAGTCAGTGCAGCGTTATCGCGAGAGGGATATGTTTATTAATGTCTGAAAATAGATATTAAAAATTGTTCTCAGGTTTTTCAGATGATCAACAGAAAATTAACCAGCAAACTATTTTGACAAAGGATTCATTGTTTAAGTCCCTTTTAAACAAAAATGCCCCAAATTCCACCTTGTCAAATGTGAAGATTAGATTTATTTTCTTCAATAAAAATAAGCTGAAAATGTTTGAGTTTGGGGCAGTTGGTTGAACAAAACAAGTAATTTCAATGTGTCACTCTGGGCTTTAGGAAAATATGATGGGCATTGAAAAAGTAATTAACAGATAATGAAAATAATTAGTTGCAACCCCTAGTTAGTTAGTAATGACTTTTGTAAAGTACAACATCTCAATATTTCAAACAATACAAAGATGTAGTATATAAATTATGATGTTAAATTATTACCAGCCCTAGTGTTGCTTATCGTGGTAGACTCATAGCCAGGCACATGGTTAGTCTACCCTCACAGCAATGCACACACACACACACACACACACACACACACACACACACACACACACTCTGGCTGTGGGTTGTAATTTTTAATAGGGTTTCCAGCAGTAGAGAAAAACACACACAGATGCACGACTTTAAACATTGAAACTATCGCTGTGTGATTGACAAGCTCTCGCTACTGCTGTTTCTGTTACTAGTGTGCATGTGCGTGTGTGTGCGTGTGTGTGTGTGTGTGTGTGTGATACCCAGGGAGACAGTTTAGAGCCAGAGTCGACATCCCTGTCTGGCTATTTACGGCTAAAAGAAGAGAGGAAATGTGTGCAATTGTGTGAATGTCTAAATCTTGTCCTGTTACAGATTCATTTTTTCACTGGTCTTGTTCAGAACACTCTCTCACCATCTTAATGTGTTTGGGCTGGCTTGTAGAGGAATGTGCTGTGTTTCAGTATTTCCCTCAATTGAAGAGCTCCGTCCGGGCCGATGCAAGGTAATTCTCTAATGGGCCTCAGCTCCACTCAATAGCCATCAGTCAATTATACTCAATAGCCATCGGTCAATAATAGTCAATAAGACAAAGCCGTGACAGCCGGGCACTCTTGCTGTCACTGTTCAGAGTGTCACAAGATTGACCGACTCTTTTTCTAAATTGGATCCAGTGCAGGGGGAGAGGAATGTTTACGCTAACAACATTGGATGATGTGCCAGATAGAAAAGCCTCTGGATCGTTGGAAAAAAAAACTATCCCAAGCCTACAGCCCTAAAAATGTGGACATTAGACATGATATCCCTTTGCTATTTCTATCTCCCCCACCCCCACAAGCCAAAACTGCTGCAGGTAATTAAAAAGAGAGGACAAAAGATGACTATAATGGTTTGTGTGAAGAAGGTGAAGAGGTTAGAGTGGAGGGCTGAAGGCCACAAAGGAGGTTGCTTTTGATGAAGGTAGATGCAGGTTGAGGAAAGAAAACTTAGCTGAGCCCCCGGGGACATTCTCTAACCCTCACGACATGATAAATGCCTCCTCTCTCTCTCTCCCCCCTCCCTCTCGTGCTTTTGTTCACCCTCCCTCTTTGACACATTTGTTTTCAGTTTTTATTTACTCGTTCCCACCACCACCCCCTCTCCCCCCCAGGTGCTTGTTTGGTGATACACCCTTTGCCTTCTTCTTTACCGCTCAATTATGTGGTAAAGCCTGTCGTCAGCGCAGAAGGGTGAAGGGGGTCAAGTGAAGTGTTTCCCACTCTGCTGTAAATACACTGTATAGCTACAGCTTGTCCCTTGTGACTGTGCAATTTGGTGTACGCGCTAAGCTTCCCTCCATCCATCGCTCCATCGTTCTCTCTCCCCCCCTCAGTTATTTCCCAGGCGGCAGGCCACATATTGACCTTTGGATCCCCCCATTTTTTTCTCTTACGGAGGCACTCGAAGCTTAAGCAGAGAACGGAAATGTGAATTTGTAAACATGCAGACACAAATATAAGTGCATGCATATGCAAACACACACTAAATATTGTAATCCTTTGGTGCCCCTCAGACTTTTTTGTTTTTGCATTTGAAGACTCCGGGTAAGGCTCATTGTTTACCATTGCATGCTTGAGTCCATTCCTCCATATTTAATGACAAAGCGGTTTGTTCTCAGATGAAAAGATTAGCTTCACCGAGACATAACTCGATGGATCGGTGTGTACTAGGGGCCGCTTGGTCACCGGGGCTGCTAACCAGAATTTGGAGCCGCCGCAGAGAATGGCCCTCTATTGTGCGGCTGTCAGGCTGGCTGGCTGCTGTAGTGCGCACACTCAGACATGCTGGCATGCGCACAAACATATCCTGATGTACACGCATACAAACAGAGACACTTATCACCAGAAAGAGTCAGTGTCAGGTCAGCCGGCCCGGCCTGTGAACAGCGCTGTATTGTTGCCAGCCTCCAGCTCTCCTGGACATTTAACAGTGCGGGCATTCAGCTGTTACTGGTGACTCAGGACCAGTGCGGCAACCAGTGTGACCATCGACACCTGCCTTCACACTACCACACTGTTGTGTTCAAGAGGCTCGAGGAGCAAAGATAAACCAAGAATACTTTGTGTAGGAAATATTGGAAACAATACACGATCATTAATTCATATTCATTAATCAATATGAAGGGCTATACGTTGATAGGGGAAAGGTAAAAAAAACACTTTTATGAATTAATATAGGTTAAACACATCAATAAGGAGCAAGTCAAATAAATATTCCCCATGGAGAGGTGAAGAATGGGACCAAATGGGGAGGGTTTTAATCAATTGGTTCTGTTAAGATATAGCCCTATTGAACTTATTGCTTTTTCACTTGACCTCCACCCTAATGACCCCCCACTGAGCGCCTATAGAGATGAACGTAAAGCACAGCGAGACCCCTATTCATTGGACTCCAGTCTTAGCGTCCAGTGGAAAATAAGATCTTGCGTTGACAAGTGCAGTTCTAGCTTCCTGCCAAAAACGATGCATACGTCACGTCAAGTGTCTGTTGACTTTGACACTTGGAGCCCGACTGTTTGACTGGCATATTTTCCACAAGAAACTTCCTTCTTTCTTTTTTTCGTTCATCCTTCGGGGGTGTTGGGGCTTGTTCGAGAGGTCTTATATGTGTGTACATTCTCATGGTTTGTGTGTTAGAGGTGCTGTCAGTCAGTCAGCCCTCTCTCAGTGAATCAACAACTCTTTTGTCTTTGCTGGGTCTTTTCTAAGTCTAGAGACAATTAGCAGAGTTGCGTTATATACCCTGCTGCATCTACAGAGCCATTATATCACTTTGCCTTGTACCTTTACTCTATCTCTCTGTCTCTATCTGCCCTCATTTTTCTCTTTCTTCATTTACTCTTGTTAAATTCGAGGTTTGAAAAGGCTTGCACAATGACGTTTCTTTCAGGGCTATTAAAAATAACAGGCAGCTAGATCTTTTTTAACAGGCTGCCTTAATTGTGTGCGCGGAGACAACTGAGGGGGATTCAGTTCATGCTGACATCAGCAGTATTTTTTACTTCTGGTAAAAACACTGCGAGGGGAAATGTTCCCGCCGCACCAGACAAATGATCTTTTAAATGCCTCTTGCCTCGTCGATGTTATCATTCAAGCATTCGGTCGGAAATTCCTCGCGCATATCTGTCAGTTTGAACATCTTTCAATTGCAATGTCACTTCCTGTGTATGTGTGAGAGAGAGAGAGCTGGTAAACGGCTACCACAACCCTCCTCTGGTGCCCCGTGGTGCCAGTGTAACCAGGCTGGCAGTGTGATCCTTAGCGTGTGCACACACACACACACACACACGCATACACCACCAGGGCACGGCAGAGCAGCTAATGACTCATATCTCTGCCCCCCCTTCTTCTTCTTCTCTCTCTCTCTCTGTCTGTCTGTTCCTCTGTATTTCTCTGTCTCTATCTGTACAGGGGACATCACTCAGAAGGGCTATGAGAAGAAAAGAGGCAAGCTGTTGGCACCATACATCCCACAGATACAAGGTAAGGCACGCAGGCCTGCAGGGAATTTACTGCCCAGAGCAGGTTTATATATTTTTTCCCCCTGGCTGCCTGTTAGCATAGCAGTTAGCATTCTGTCCTGGCAAGAGCAAACAAAATGGGAAAAATATGATCTTGTGATTTTAACAATGATGATTATTGGTGTAAAGCCTAAAACTGAAACAATCAGCATGCAACAAATCCAAAGCTAGTTTAGAAGTTGATTTTTGTTTTAATGGATTCAATCGAGTGTTTTTTATATTAGAGATACCAGATGGAACATAACATGGTCATAAACTCGCCATGAAGGATTCTATGGAGGCTTTGGACACATCTATGTAATTCATCTGGTTAGATTTGATACATCTGCTGCTGTGCCCTTGATTCTTTAACTGTGGTTCTGTTATCCCTGGGTCTGTTATTATTGCCATAGCCCTGCTGCAGCCATATACAGTATTATAGTGTTTGTAGGGGCCAAATAAAAAGAGATGCTAACCAACCAAAACAATGAAGACAGACTGTATTGGAAATGTAAATATTAGGTGTTTCTGCTGGAATGATAACTGGTCAAGATCTTGTCTCATTTAATTTTTTTGTGTGCTGCTTTTATTACTAAGTTCCTGTCTTATGGAATGCTAATTATTTAGAGTGGTTTGTTTATTTAATGCAGTGTGTGCATACTGTACCTACCATCCTGTCTTAGGCTGCAGGCGGTTGAGAAGAATGAACTTTTTAAAAACGGCGAGGCATGAATTTTCCAAGATGTATGTCTCTACTTTTTATCGGCCTCTGGCTTTTGACTGTGCGAACATACATTTATATATCAATTCAGTGTATTTTTAGCCCCAGTTGAGCGGTCAGTCAGTCCAAATCCCAGAGAGGAGTCGCTGTCTGTATACTTCATGCTTCCCCGTTCTTTGTCCGGGGCCCATGGCAGTCATCGGTTTGGCCTGCTCTCAGAACGTCAAGCCTCAGTGGAAACCAGTGTCTGTTGTGGGCCGCTCACTCAAGGCTTTCCACTGGAGTTAGCAGGCCTGTTATTCAGCTTGGGCGGATCATCTCCTTCATTCTATGTCTTTCTGTTGCTCCCTCTCCCTTCTTGTTATCCTGGATTCAGATGTTTTCTTTCTGTCATTCGTTGTTAGATCCACTCAGTCTGGATCCTAACACTTAAAAGAAGGGAAGTGATAGATATAGGGCAGAAATAGATGGGCTCTGGGTGACATTCTTCCAGCGAGATGAATGGATGTGTTGGGAGTTAGTAAATGAATGAGTGGGTTAGGGTTTAACAGCTGCAGGGTAGAAATAGGAGACCGATAGACTGAAAGTTTCTGAGCTTCATGCAAAATTTCGCAAGCCGTTTTACTGCCTTATATTTCACTGTAGTAACAGGACTACAGTGCATGTGCCATGTGCAATAAAGTAGGGTACAAAGACCTTTTGTTTTCATTTGATTGTTTTGAAGCTACACTGTGAGCTGTGAGGTGTTGACCATACTGGGAAGTCAAACATTTAGGAAAAGCTCTGTGGGGGGATTTTTGTCCATCCTGAGTAATAATACAGGTATGTGTTGTCTTATCTTGAGTGATTTAGTTTTTGACATCTGGTTTAGATTGTCTGCCTGTGAATGCAGTTGCTGTGTCCCAGCTCATTCAACCTGAATTTGTCATCCATTCATTTATATTAGGCACATGTCATTTCAATCGCTTATTAATGTCTGTGATTCTAATATGCAATCGGGTACTCGATGCAGGTCGTATTTGTTCTCTGAAAGAAGTGAGACACGGCACTTGTGTCATCAGCCGCCACACCTGTAAGTGTTAGGCATCAGACTCCTGCTAAAAATTCATCAGGGAGCGATATGGGCCAATAACAACATCTGCTGTGACGGAGCACGCCTCTGATTGGCTCTGTGCGCTGTGTCTCAGAAGTGTGTTCTTCCCAGCAACCGGGTCTGGTTTTCCTGGCTTGTTTATACAGACCTGTTTCCTGCAGGGGCTGGGGAAAGGCTGATGTGTGACTGGGCTGTCAGAGCGATATAAGGGACCAGCATAATATATTGATGTGTCTATCCATGCCCAGGGGATGCTGTGTGTGTATGTGTGTGTGTCAGATTCCATGCATTATGTGTCCTTAAATGGCCTCAGGCCTTAATGAAGCGTGTCTAAAATTTGAAAGTGTTATTGAACAGATTTAGTCAAAGCGTGTGTGAATGTTGCTCAGCATTTCCGTGTGTGTGTGTGTGTGTGCTGCTGCGGTCCGAGAGTTGCTGACAGTGTGGAGCTCGCTTATCCCCACTAAGCTGCTGCTGAAAAGCCCGGCGGGCTGATGGCTGTCTGGCTGGCCGGGTGTCTGACTGACCAGCCAGCTAGGTGTTGGATCTAGCTGGCTGAATGTGGCACGGGAGGACTCTGTCCTTTTCTAATGGTTACACTTGTAAAGACAGCCATATATACACAAGTGTCAATCACTAGCCAATGATAGTAGGCGGCTTTGACTACATACACGTTTGGCTGAAGTACATGAATATAGCTGGACTGTTAATGCGGAGTCCCTCATGTTGTGTCATCAGGTTGAATGTGTTTGAATTTTATATATTTTTTTCCCTATATAGCGATTCAAAACACTTCCCTTGGGGAAGGAAGCCTCTAAAAGTGGTAGCCATCAAATTACATTTGTGGATTACATTTGTGGTAGTTGTACCTGGCTGGCTTGGTTATGCATTGCAATGAACTCAGTTGGCTATGTTTGCGTATGAGGATTTGCAGGGGTTAATGTCTATGTTACTGCATATTTTAGCATCCAGTTAGCAGGTTTCATTAAATGGAATAAAAGACAAGCTGTGTTCCCTGTATAACATCTCTGCAGCACAAACCTGACCATATGTTTTATGTTAGTGTTTGTCACCTCCGCAAGGCTTCTAGTACCGTATTCACAGACAAATGTAGTGTATGTAGTTGTTTGTTGTGCTGCTGTTTTGATGTATCTGTAAGTATAAAGCATACAGTGTTTTGGTATCAGAAAGTAGACAGAAAGTACAGGCAGGAAACGGCAGGAGGATGTGGAAACATGGCACTAGTTGGTCGCTTTAAACTGTATTTGTCGCTGTCTCACTGTTGGGAAAACACACCTTATAAAGCTGTCAGATGTATTGCTGATTCATAGTACAGAAGCTGTTACTTTAACGGCTTCCTGTTCCATTGTTTGTAAAGTTGTCCCTCTACTCTGCCTAAAATAACTGCTAAGGCCTACTCAACACGGAAATACAAGCAAGTTGTGGGAAATTTCTTTAGTTGGTGTGTTCCTATAATATATTAGCACTACATATAATAAGAACATTTAGATCTTTAATATGCAGAACATAATATATACCATAATAGGGCTAAGATGAAGACTTTCTGTCAATAATTAATGGTTTGGGTATTTTATCTGGATCGAACTCGTACAGTAAAAAAGGATTAATCTCCTTTAGTAATATTTTACATCCTCTGATGTATTTGAAGTATGTATACTTCCATAACATCAAACACATCAGTATGAGAGCATGAGAAGAAGAAGTGAAGCTAATGGTAGAAGACTACAAATAGAGCTCGAACCACAACCTTCCTTCAGGCGGTAGTCTTGGGTTTCCCCTCTGATGTTAACCACTCGCAACTTAATGAGGCTCAAATGAGGATTGCGTAATCAAAAGGATGAATCACTGCCTGTGTCACACAGAGCACAGAGAGGTTGACGAGTTTTAAGTGTTTGATGATTTCAGAATGCTCTAGTTAGAATATGTTGTCTGTTTGACATTCATGGTGCTTAATCACCTCATGTCTGTTACGTCTGTGCAATTTGCATTAGCTTGCCTTGGAAAGCTGGAAGGCAGCTGGAAAGCTGCGAGAGAGGCTGGATTAATTTAAGTGAAGACTCTCAACTCCAAGCTACTGTATTAGAAGAAAGCAGCCTAAATAGGGATTACCGTTAAGCTTGTGGATACTTGATTTAGTTGAGCAATATTCAGGACATATGTCCAAGGCACATTCTGCTCATATTTCTGCTTTAGAGGAAGGTATACATTTTGTTTCTGTCCTTGTCACAAACGGTTCCCTCCCTGCTTTGGGTTTGTCTCTCTACAGGTGTAGATCCTTCTCTGCAAATTGACAACAGGATCCAGGCCTCCTCCCAGGCTGTTCTGCCAGGTTCCAAACACAACAAGTCCCGGGCAGCCAACACCCGGGATGAACGCTTCAGATCTGGTAATCATGTCTCCACACTGCCTCACAGTTTGAAATGCTTAGTGTTCTTCTTTTATGCCGTAGCTTAACTGTGTTGACGTGTTCTCTTAGATTTGCACACAGAAGCCGTCCAAGCAGCTTTGGCAAAGTACAAGGAGCGGAAGATGCCAATGCCCTCCAAGAGACGATCTGTGTTAGTTCAGTCCTCTGTTGAGGCATGCACCCCGCCAGGTGAGGCCTCTGTTCCAGTAACACTGTTCACCAAGGGCAAGGTTTATCCTGGAGACACACAGTCTCTAGGTTAACGCTTGCACCGGGTTGTTGCCATGTGCTCTCATGAGCATTGGAGTGTAGGATGCTGGCATCTCTGTTGTGTCCAGTGGTGGAAGATGATGTTGTCAAGCTTTTGCTACTGGAAAGAAATATGCAATTTGATGAATGTGTCCATTCTGTGTGACTCAAAAGGGCCCAGTTCTCACTGTTGTATTCCCAGGCAGACCTTCCCACATGAGTTGCATAATGGATGCATAATCAGATTTTTAACATAGTCTCAAAATGTCGACCTTTCGCATGGTTTTGTAACAGTTTGGATTGTGTGGGCCAGTTCATTTTACTGCGTTCTGCAGCTTTTCTTGGTTGTGATCTTCAAGGTCCAAAAACAATTTTTGTATTGTTACTTTTACACAATTGTTTCCAAAAAAGGTATTTAATCAATCTTTAATCAGTCTATAAGACATCAGTGCAAGTTTTGATGACAACAAACTGTCCAGTCTCTTAACACTGCAGTGGCTTTATCATTGGTGTATAAGAGTTAATTGGTGGGGGGCCTTAGAGCCTCATGTCTTGGGCAAAGAGAGAGGACACAGCGGTGCAGCGAGTAAACGGATTAAGAGCTCAGACATTGGGGTTTAAAAACAGGAGAAGGAGGGGTCTCTTCATGGTCACTCTGAGTGATCTGCTGAGATGAAGTACATACGTAGGCATGGCTAACAGATCCACAAAATCATATACTGTACATACAATATAATGTGGGGCTCTGCTATGTTTTCAAGGCTAATGGCAGCTGCGGGTATTAGTGTGCACACAGTGGCATGGTTATGTTACTTTAACATTTGATCTGAGATTTGAATTTAAATGGTTTCATTAGACTGCATGAGCAAAATTTCGTCAGGACGTAATAAGGTGGTGGATTTATTGGATTCTTTGGCCACTAATGGTGCTGTTAAGTAATATTTAGATGAACAAGTCCCCCTACTGTTGGTATCTGTATCTGTTAACCTTCTCCTTTTCCATCTCTTATCTTGCTAATCTACAGTGGCTGGTTTACATCTGGTCACACTACGTGTCTGAACGCTCCATGTCTGATTGTGAAGAACCAGTAGTAATGTGAGCAAACAAATTATTTTACTGCCAGACCTGTCATTTAATCCACTGTGATTGGACGGTAGAAGCCTTATTCCAACAATGTACAGTAAATGTAGCCAATGTACAGACCAACAGTTACAACAACCCATTTATCAATGCCTGAGATTAATGTATGTTTAGCACCCTAGGAATGGCAATATTGATTTGACAGTCGGTCCGTCAGTCTACTATTTGGCTCCAGGCTGAAATATCGATGAAATTTGGAACAGACATTCATGGTCTCCAGAGGATGAAGCCTGAGGTCTTTTGCCTAATTTCCACTGCATTATATGGCCGTGACACGCAAGTGACGACTTTGGTGGCAATTCTCTCAGGCCAATCAGTGGTCTGCAGCGTTTTAACTCCACATTCCAATATATTTTCTGCTCGCTTGAAACCTCGACAGATGTGATTACAAAAAAGGTACCAGGTACTATCCACACCTTTTGCCAATGGAAAACCAAAAAAAGAACAGTTCGAAGCGAGTCAAGCGATCTGTGCCGTACCATGCAGGGGGAAATTCGGCATTTGGTGATCTCCTGACTTCTTCTTTAGCACCACCATGAGGTGTACATTTTAGCTTTCGACAACTATTGGAAGGGTTTGCCATGAAATTTGGTTGAGATATTCATTTTCCCCTCAGCATGAATTATAAACATTTTATTTATCTGTCCAGTGCTGGTTTAGAACTAAACTCAGGCACAAATGAAGATGCTTCAGCCAATTCACTAACTTAACTGCCAAGCTCAAGCTTTAATAATAAAGCAGTCTTTGTTTGCTTGAACATCAAATTTGATTAATGCACAAGAGTAACTGAGACCAGTTTCTGCTTAAGATTCCTTCTCTTTCTCGTCCTACCTACCTCCAAATCTTTCATCACTGACTGTCTTTCTCTAGCTCTTTACTATTTGCTATCTATCCCTTTTTGCCTGTTTATCTGTGACTAATACCTCTTTTTTAATTTCCCATTCTTTCCACCTCTCTATTTCTACTTTGCATTTGATCTCTGACCCCCTGTTTCACTCTCCCTCTGTGGAACTGTGTCAAGGTTACTGAGATTGGGAGAGAGATTGGACAGAGGCAGAGGAATAACAAACAGACTCATAAATGCGAGATAACCCCCATGAGTCCGCTGGTTGTAGAGACATTAGATCCAAGCTTGTTATCAAACCTCCTCCAGCCTTCCTTTGGCAGCCTCTACAAAGCCACTGGAGAGCCTAACAGTCATTTGAAAAGTTTCTCAGTTGATGGACTTTACTTGTATTTACATACTGTGAGTGATTAGGAGGCAGATTAATTGCAAGAAGGCTCATTACTTCAGATAACATCCTCAGGCATGTGCTGATCACACACATAGACTTAATCTCTGTTTTCTAAATGTCTCTCTCTCATCCTCTCATACCCCCTTTCTTCCAACTCAAACCTAGTTCTGGTTCTGGACTGGTGCTGGTGCCAGTTCACAGTTAGTTCGACTGGTGAATCTTCTAAGAACCAGCTTGCTTTCCCACAGGCTAGAGACCCAAGTCATTACGTCACCGTCTCTAGACCAACTTAAAGCAGAACAACAACAATGAAGGACTACATCGTCACTTTACAAGTGTTGCTTCTCGCTTTGCAAGCCTACATCGGCATCCAAACACCTGCTTGTCCCTCAGGTTTATCTTGATTTTATGTGGAGGACTACAATGTAAGGAGAATGTTTGTCTTTTCCATGGACCACTGGCTTTATTTTATGTTCAGTTTCCCTGTCCAAGAGCTGTTATATTCTTTTTTTTTGCTGTCGAAACACGCAAAAGTGGTTCCATGTTCTGGAAAGGCTTTGTTTTGTAAAGTATGCTGTGTATAATATTTTGAGATGTGTGAATGAGTTCTATTCTTTATATGGGTTGCTGCTGTTTACTTCGTTAATCATGAATAACGTGGAGAAAGTGTGACCTTTTTAAAACAGTTGTTTCATTTTCTCAAGAGGGTGATGCCTGAGCCCTTTTAGCCCTTTCATTACACTCAGTTCTCTGCAGAATGCAAATCTCAGACTGGCCTGCTCTCGTGTAATGTCAGTGGTTCTGTCGAAAGAGCAGGCGTTTCTGGGTACTTGGCAGATGAAATGGAATGTGTTCATTTTGAATGATCCTGACTTTCCTTTGAAGTTGTTCCTTTTTGGGCTATTTTTGCTGAGACCAACTGCTCACGGCTGTCTCAAGGGAGGGACGGTAAAATCATCAATGACTGTGTTTGAACCCAAGCAATAACTTAAGCATACACCGCACTTCCAAAGTATTATACCAACATTATAAAGGAAATTTGGTCAGGCTATGTATTTTAAGTCTGTATTGTGTAAGTACAGTATACATATTCTTTTCAAAACCCCTTCAAGCAAGAATACCAGTTTTGGTTCGGTCAGAATGTTGTTATAACTGCCTCGTTATAGCGACTGTATACTTACTATATGGATAGTTTGCACCATAAATATGTATCTTAAAAAGCTGCCTTTGTTAGTAGTATTCCTTTGTTCTTATTGATATTCCCTTTTCTTGCTGTCGTCGTCTACAAATATGAAACACTCCGGTCTGTTTGTTGTCAAAGTCTGTGACACTATATCATTCATATATAGTACACCTATTGTTGCGGTGAGCTGTCTTTATGACTATATGTTGTATATGGCTACATTTATAGGCAATATAATACAAGCATCCCTCAGCTCAACATCTTCCATCTCCATTGAACCCATCTGGCCATCCCACTTGCTTATATGTACTCTCTCCAGTATGTATAAGTAAAATAATGCATCATCAGCATATCACCTAAATCCTGCAGCCCCATATCTTTGTCCACTGTTGTGACGTTGCCCTGTCTTGACCTGTCAAACACAGACACCTCCTCGGCGTCGGAAGACGAGGGCTCACTCCGCCGGCAGGGACGTCTGGCCACCTCGACGCCCTACCAGGGCCACGGCCACCCAGCCGTTGAGCACTGGTTTAACCGTGTCATCCAGGGTTCGTCCACCTCATCCTCCGCGTCATCCACCTCATCCCACCCAGGAGGGAGATCCGTCACCACCACCACCACCACTTCCCACGCAGCCCTCAACGCCAACGCCGCAGCTACCGCACTGGCCGACTTTATGGCACACACCCAGCTAGGTCAGTAGAGACACACACGCAGTCTAACACGCCATCAAATGACGGCTGCTCAATCTGTATGTTCTTGTCCCCTTTTAATTGATGCAGCGATCTAATACTTGAAGTACAGAGGTGGTTGGGAGTTAAAGTAGGAAAGTATTGTATAACTAGACAAGTTAGCAACCAGTATTCAATGTTTTGAATTGTTTTTATTCTTATGGTATTATCACTGTTCAAGTGTGCTGGTGGAAGGATTCAGATTGAAGTTTCATTGCCTTCACGGTAAAATTAGATTCACATACAGTCCTTCAACAAACCTGCAGAATCCCCTGCTTACCTGTGTGGTTTTGAATTCCTTCCATCTACAATGCATAGGTATCACAGAGTCTGCAGACATTGCCTTACTTCAGCTGATATCAGCAGACGTTTGGTGCGTTCTGTTATTTCCAGCCATTCAGATTTTGTCTCGTCAAAGGTGACATCTTAATTTATTATTATGTTGTATTACGTTGCTTCGACAGTTTCTTTAAATGTAGATCAATCGCAAACAGCAATGTCTATTGCATCTGCTACTGCCGAAGCCATATCTCCCTACAGTTCCACAAAAGCACTTGATGAGGCAAGACAGAGGTTTAGGGTCCTCTCACACCTCTAGTTTGGTTCATTTGGTCTGGACCAAGGAAAGAAATTATACATTTTAGTTGCATTTTAGCTTTGGTCCGGTTCCTGTTCACACTGACTTTTTACAAATGAACCAAGAGGAGTAAACATGAAATTATACAGTCTGACAGGTGGCTTGTTAATTGGACAGTTTTGGCGTTTGACATCCTGCATTATCAGCCCAAAGGGACCATACAAATAGGACAAACGGACCTGAGTTCTTTTCAACCGTGCCAAACAGGTTTGGTGTGAAAGCACCCTAACGCCTAATTTATACTTCTGCTGGAAAAACTCGAGCAGAGCTCTTGCAGAGCCACAGAGATGGTTTGCGGAGCTCGCAGAGAGTGACAGAGACAAACCACAGGAGTATAAATCAGGAATAAGGCTGAGCGGGTGTGAAAGCTGTCAATCGCACACTGGTTCTGATCAAACACCAAAACTCCTTTCATGTGGCCCCTGGTGCAGTTCGTTTGTGATTTGAAAGCAGACGAACCAACCTACTAGCTATAGTAATACATCCATCTGCTGACCTTTACATTTATCTGTTAAAAGCCATGTATATAACCTATTCCTGCAAATTACGTGGTAATCATGGTAACACAAATTCACATCAGCACGGATGTTTTCCCTGATTAATACGTTGAAAACTGTTGAAACTGTTGTTTATTGACTTTGTGGAGCTACTTTGTCATTTCATAGAGTCCATTAAAAACTGTGTGACAAAACTCCCACAGTAATAAGCCCTGAATCATTACGGTACAAGACCCCTCTTTTCTCTAGCTCTTAGTCATTATTTATAACGTGTGGTCAATTTGCAGCACAATAATACTAATATTGCTTATCAGTTATTTCTTCGTGAGCTCTTTGTGGCACCAAAGAACATAAATATACACATCAGAAGCATTAAAGTGCTGCATAAACCGTCAGTAACCAGAATTCTATTTCCCCATGTGGGTCCTGATGATGCTGGATGATAATCGCCGAAACTGTCCGATCAACGAGTTCCCCGTCACTCTGTTTAGCTAAGTGTTTACTCCTCTTAGTTTATTGGTGAACAAGAACCGGGCCAGAACTAAAATGCAACAATGTATCATTTTTTATCCCTTGGTCCAGACCAAATGAACCTTACTACAGGAGTGAAAACACCCTTAATGTACATCTCTCTCATTACTCGTCTCGGTCTGCCATCTCACTGTCACTCCGTCATGTGAAAGGGCTCACAAGCCACTTCCCGTGTCACAGCCGCAATGCGAGTCCCAAGCGAGTTAATGAGATTCATTGGATCCGTCTTCATTCGTCCATCGCAGCAAAGTGAGCTGGCGTCTTGCTTGTGTATGTATGTGTGTGTTCATGTGTGTCTGCTGGCAGAACGATATCCTGTTAGGATGGAGCTGTCAGATTTCTGTCCAGCCTGTCTCCCCTCAAGGTTGCTGTCATAAAGTAGCAGCAGTGACTGGTGCTGAATGAAGCTGTAAATAAATCTCCAATATTATCCTGTTCCTTGACCCCCTCAAACTATGATTCTGTCTGTCATTCACTTCAGCAGTAGACAATGACTCGAAGGCCATCACACTTTTTGAAATGTGTGCTGTGCACATGGCGTATTAAATCAATACAGTAATGCATAAGTTAGGGTTTTTTGAGCTCAGCCCTCAACTCTCTATAACCTCGATTAAAACCGGTTTGTGTTGGTACCAACAACTCTGTGTTTCCATAGCATTTAGCGTTAAAAGGTTTACATTTAAAACCCAGTTCCCATCACACCAGACCAAAGCAGCTATACTCACATTCACTTTATCACAACCCCCTGTAAAATCGAATGCAGTCCATTACAACAGCTCAGCCTGATTCTACCTTTACAAAAGTTTTGATTGACAGTGTCAGAGAGGCATTGTTATATAATAACATATATAATAGAGGTTGTAGTTTGCAGTGGTAGAATTTGTGGCAGATGTGTATTATTGAATTGCTTTCAGTTTTAATGGTGTACCTTTAGAGTAGACGTGTGAAAACTGTGAAACGTTTCTTTTCAGGGTTAACCAAAGAAAGGGGCCACAAATGGAGGTCTTCACAATGACCCCAGACCCTGAGACAATTCGTTCTCTGTGGATCTGTTATGCACTGACTAGAATATATCTTCTGAATAGAAACATTCATTCATTATCGTCACAGGTTGTTTAAATGGAGGTAAAACATATAAAAACCTTGTTAAAACACGCTCTTCTGAATTTAAAGACTCTCCACTTGCAGATGACAAAGGGCTTTCAGCCTCTCAATCAAGTTCCTCAGCTGTCAGATCAGTTTGTTTGCAAGACCATGAAGTAGGTTTTCATTTAGTAACCACAGCCGAAAATAGGCCTGGCGTTTGACCTTTTAACCCCCGACGCCCCACTCATCACAGATAACCACTCGGCGCCCCCCGATGTGACGGGGCTGTCGGAGCGCTCCTCGCTCCATACGGAGCGTCCCCAGGTGGCCTCAGTGCGAGGCGTTTCCCGGGGCTACAACCACCACACCAGCGTCATGGAGACTGCAGATGGTGAGTTTCCTACTCTCACGCACACACACACACACACAGAAACCCGGTCACCTCCCTATCTCCCCTGCTGTCTGTCCCTCTGTCTTCTGCTTCGTAAGTCTGTCTGTCAGACTGGGACAAGCTGCTGACTGACCCTCTCATGTTATTAGAGATTGAGTGCATACAATTAACAGCCACCAAACGTCATCCATCATTCAAGCAGCACGGTCCAGTATGCACCCAATATTTTTGCCAGATGGGTTATCGGATATATTGGCAATTGGATGCTGTGCAGTGTAGAGATGGGTAACCAGTGAAATCAATATACAGCTGAACTAAATATGTTTTCCTGGTATTAGGTCAACTTGTGTCATGCGTTAAGAGAGATGGTTTTACAGTGTCTGCACCAAGTTTATTGTCTTCAGAGGGTTGCCACAGATGACAATCTAGTCGAGCAGTCGATAAAAGCAGCGCCAATGCGTTCCTGTCTCCCTTCCATCCTCACTCATTCAACATCAGAGCTGAATGCAGCTTTGAATTAACATCAAGTGTATGAGCTAGAATGCGTGAAAACTGGAACAGTGCTTCAGCAGATCTTTTATCTTCCTGCCACCCATCCTCTGTTATCAAGAATGTGTGCACAGTCTGGGTTTTCACTGCTAATAAATGCAAAACCAGCCCACCTGGCTGACACATAAAGGGGAAGAGAGTTTTAAAAGATGTGAACAGTTACATTTTTATCTCTTCTGTTCGGCTGTTTGGTGTTCAAGATGTTTCAAAGCCGCGCTGCCTATGCACCTTTTTCACAAAGGAGTCATTAACAAAAATAGCAAAAAAAAACGGCAAGAAATCCTATCTTTGTTGTTGTACCACAACCACGGTATGTGTCTTTATCGCTTTACAAGCCTGCTCTCACCTATGTCTGGCTGCAGGTAGAGTCTTCTATCACGCGTTCACACGTTCACATTCACACACAAAGTTAGCAGGACTGTTTCATTGACATCCTGATGTGTCTCTCCTCCAGGCTGTGAGTGGAGAAGTGAAGGATCCCTCAGTTTAATGGATGGTATTTATAACTGTTCTTCCAACTCTATGGCAGTCTTCTATGTGTGCACTCTGCTGCGTGTGCATTTGTGTTTGTGTGTGTTTCTGCCTTCGCCTCCACTGTCAGGTCTAGCACTTTAGCTTTAGGCTTTAGCATTTATAGCATCTCCAAGCAATGTCTAACCATGCTCTGCAAATTGATGATGTTAAAGCAGCTTGTTTGAAAAGGTGCTTTCCATGACAGGTGCAACTATTCATTCGGGGTTATAAATAATTAGCATGTCGACACGCTGGTTTCTTTGGTTCCATCTGGACTCGGTTACTGACGCTGTATGTGTTGGTTTCCTGAAGGAGCATGCATACTGTGGTGCTTTTTTGTCAACAAATCTCCCAAAAAGACCGAAACAGACAATGAATCCTACTAACAAGTATTGTCTGTGCATCCATAGTCTGATATAGCGTATTCCTCTGTGTCTAGACCTCAATTGTTGTGCAACGGTTAAAAACACAGCAGTGAGCCACTCCGTTCCACTGGGTGACATGTTCCCTCATTATCATAAACATATTCACCGTAGTTCATTTTGAGTCAATCTAATGCACACTGTCCTCACTAGAGCACCAAATGTTCATTAATCCGCAGCTGAAACATTGTCCTCAATAAATGCTCCTCCGTTTAACATTTAATGAAGAACTTCAGCGCCCTGCTGATTTAGGAGATGACTTACGAAAAATGAAACAACATATTGTGAGACATTTTTGAATAATTACGCCTTCGGTAGTAACAAATGAGCTTTGGGCTTAGAGCCGCAGACAGGGTAAGGAAGTCAAAAATATTAAGAGATGGACTAACACAGTGTTGGTTTTGGTCTGTCAATTATACTCATCAGCACATGCGGGTCCTGGTTAGCTGTGATATTAACGATGAAGGCACTTGAGTAGGTGGGGTTCAGGACCTCAGATGTAGTCCTGTGTGTCTAGGGCTTTCTAATTGGCCCATCAGGTGCAGCGCTGACCCCCCACACGTCTACTCCCAGTGCATCTGTCCCTTCACGAGGAGGCACAGTCTGTCTGAGCCAGGCTTATTATAGTAAGATAGGTCCGGCAAGCTTCGTGCAGCTGTGGCCTTCGTCTCCTGTGGCCGTCTGGAATGTGTGACGCAGACCACCCCTCCCAAACTAAGTATGAATTCATGTGGAGGAAACAATGCCCGATGATGATTATAGTCTTCGCACCCATGTCAAAAATGTGAGAGAAATCTAACCAGGCACCACTCGTCTTCTCTCACGCTCCTTCATTTGTGTTCTTATGTCTTTACAAGGCTCCATGTCTCTGCGATTAGGCTTTTTTGAGCATTGCATTTATGTTCAGCATTTCTAACACTTTAACACTTCAAATGACTTGTATATAATTTGACTTGACTGGGGTGAAGTTGGCTTTAGCCGCCACATTTGTGGATTTTGCAGAGCGTCTGTAAAACAGACACCTTTTTAGACACTTCATGAATCACTTAATGCAGGGAGGACATCTTCGTTGCTAGGTAGCAGGCGAGGAGGCTCCTCACTATCTGCTTTATTTAGTGAGGTTTGTCGGTGATTCTAGACCGAGAGACTGTAACCCTTAGACCTCCAGGTGACTGTAGAGGACCTCGTGCTCCACTGTTTGGTTGTCTGTGAGTGACAGCTGGTTGTCCTCTCGAGCACCACATTGACCTTTTCGCTTTTCTTTTCTTCTCTTCCCTTTCCATCTTCTTCTTACTTCGTCCGTCTCTCAATCATTCTGTCTACATTCCTATCTATTTCCACGCCACATATTCTTCCTCTCCACATCTGTATTTCTCTCCATATCCTTGTCTTGTTAATTCCCCCCCCCTGCCCTTTTCTTTTCATCCCCTCCATTATCATTGTGAAGGTGTTCCAGTCAACAGTCGCGTCTCCTCCAAAATCCAGCAGTTGCTCAACACTCTGAAGAGACCGAAGCGGCCGCCGTTGCGAGAGTTCTTTGTCGACGACTTTGAGGAGCTTTTGGATGGTAAGCTGGCCTGAAACTAATTACATGGCTTCTATTAAATCAATAATTCATGAAAAAGAAAAGCATCCATCTTTCTGTGGTGTGATCAGCATACTGATCAGAGATTTCCGCAGTTAAAGGCAGTATGTGATTCAAACACTCCTGCTCTTTTGAGTGTGTCAGCCACATCAGCTTTTAAGAATTTGTCAAAGTTCTTTCAGCGGAGTTTTGCAGCTTCCACCGAGATAAAAAATGTGCTGTTGACCTCGCCACGCCTCACAGATACACAGTCGAGGAACACTTTTAGATCAGCGGCGGTCATTTCGCCTCTTGGTGGAGCTTAGACCACCAGGTGTGTTAAGGGAGTGGTTAGGGAATACAGAAGCACACACACAGTGGACCAGCCCTGTCCAACCATTTCCTCCATTCCAACCAGCCCATCATGGGTTTTGGGTGGCTCTCTGCCAGGCTGAATAAACACTATGAAAATAGAAAAGCGGCAGGAATAGTAATACATCAGCAGGTAATTGTAAAGCCTCCCTGAGTTTGGCACAGAAACTGTTAGACGGCAAACCGCTGCTTGGTGGTCTGCTTGGTGCGAGCAGACAAAACACACAGAGCTTAAAATGGCAACAGGCTTAACACTATTTGTCAATCATAGAGGTGTTTTATTTGGCGGGGGGACATCTTGCCACCTCAGTTAAGCATTCCTGAATTCCTCTTACCGGAGTTCAGGAGAGTTTGAGGGGAGAATAGTGATGGAGAGATGGAAGTCAAATCAAAGAGGATGGTGCTAGGAGGGAGGGAAGGTGAAGGATAAAGGGAGCTACAGCTTATTGAAAGGCGCAGGTATCTCTACGTTTCTAAGGAATTGGTATCTGAGGCAGCTAAGACTGATAAGGACAGAACCCAGCTCACATTTAATCCTCCAGCTTTCGCTGTCTTTCAGTCCTCACACTCCTTTAACAGAGTTGTATTATTGAGAAACTTACAATTTATTTGTAAATCACTCAACCAAGAACTTTGAACCGCCCTCACGCTGGTGTCCCCATTCTCCTTCCCCATTTAGTTCAGCAGCCAGACCCCAACCAGCCTAAGCCAGAAGGCCAGCACATGAGTGCCCTGGAAGGAGAGCCTCTCGGGGTGGTCAACAACTGGCCTCCCTCCTTGCCAGCAGCCTTACAACGGTGGGGCACTACTCAGCCCAAGAGCCCCTGTCTAACGGGACTCGACAATGCTGGCAAGGCAGTCTACACACTCACCTATGGTAGGTATCCACCTGTGAATGAGTGGCTCAGAATGTACACAGGAGATGGAAAGCAATATCACCTCTTGTCATGCTTTCTATCTGGGTTTTCTCTAAATATTTGACACTGGACGTTCACCTCTGCAGGTAAACTATGGACCCGCAGTCAGAAACTGGCCTACACGCTTCTTAACAAGCTGAGTACCAGAAATGAGCCTCTGCTCGTGCCCGGCGACAGGGTAAGTCATGAGACGAAACTGTGTTCAGTGGTGGTCACTTGTATGATACATTCCTTGTTGCATTTTAGGTATTTGGCTGAGGCTCCTGAAACAATATTCAGCAAGTGCTAGTTTGTATTTCCCTGAAATATGAAGTAGTGTTGAAAATCAAAAAGCTAGAAGATATTATTATTAACTCAGCCTACTTGAAATCTTGATCTTTCTGATTGGCCCCTTTACATAAGGCTGCATCTCAGTGCTCTTATGTGGTCTTATGTGATTTATTTATAACATCACAACCTCATTACTTGTGAAAGGAAGCAAATGTTTGCTTCCACGATACATTCTACACACCATGCCCCTTGCTCCCTATACTTAGACTCAAAACAGGAACTGCATCGCATCCTACTGTAACATATTGTGTCTGCGTTACACCTGTAGGTTGCACTTGTTTTCCCCAACAACGACCCAGTGATGTTCATGGTGGCCTTCTACGGCTGTCTCTTGGCAGAGCTGGTACCTGTGCCCATCGAAGTGCCGCTGACCAGAAAGGTAACGGCGAATACGATCTCCTGGGAATGTGTGGAGGTGTGTAGTGTGAGCTGGTTCTACATAAACACTGAAGAGCACTAGTGACCCCTGCTGGACAATCGACCCCTAATAATGAGAGTGTTTAAAGTTGTGCACAGTTGCTTCAATGTAGATATCTACGATTTATTCTTATCTCCCTGAACATCTTGCATGATAACAAACCCAGCAGCAGCATTTTCTTTTACATTTTCAAATTTTGTTCTGATGCATCCCAGTTTCCAGCACATCATCAGCTCAAACTGAACCAAATCCACCCACATTAGCCAGACAGTCTGAATATTTATGCCTGTTCTTTGTTTGCAGTTCCAGTCAAAATGTTAGATCACAGGCCAACTGTTCTTGGGAGTCAGACTCATTTTTGCTTTCTCTCTCTTTCAATCATTTAGCTTCTTTTTCTCTCCCCTTTTTCCTCCTGATTCTTTTTTGATACTACCACCCAGTAGCTCACATTTTGTCCTGCTTTTGTCTACAGTGTGGTTTGTTCAGCGTGAATCTGTCTGTAATTCCTGCTATGAATGGGCTTTGATGCTCCGCAGTAGAGTTTTTAATGGTGATTAGCCGTCAATCTGCTTTCTTACCTGCTGCTTCTCTGATGTGCAGCGCTCTGAAGTTTCTTCTTCACTCATCGTCCTTCTTTCTCTCCAGGACACAATTCCCACATTCCCTCAGAGCATCTCATCTCAAAGCCTTCCTGTTCTGAATTGTTGTCTCTCTTGATGATTGTTATGTGACAGATACTGTTTGCCAAAGTTTTTGCTAGTATGAACTTTCATCCTCTTTGGTCCTCCAGGATGCAGGGAGTCAACAGATTGGCTTTCTGTTGGGCAGCTGTGGCGTCACGTTGGCATTAACCACCGACGCCTGTCAGAAAGGCTTGCCCAAAGCACAAACGGGGGAGGTAGCCACTTTCAAAGGTACGCTCTCCTTTTGACTGCCTGTCTGTATAGTTACATTCGGTTTGAACTGACTTCATGCCTCCGTCTCTGCAGGCTGGCCACGGTTGCTGTGGTTCGTGACAGATGGAAAACATGTTGTGAAGCCTCCGAAAGACTGGCATCCTCCGATACGGGAAGCCAGTAATGACATAGCTTACATAGAGGTAAGTGTGGTTTCATTGATGTAACCAGTGAAGAAAATATAGATTGGTTGTATTTTAATTCACATTTAATGTATTTCTTGAAAATATCTTTTGGGCTACAAATCTTTAGCTTTTCTTTTTCAAATAATCCATAGTCAAATGTTTTTCCTTGTTTCCTTCGTCCAGTATAAAACCAGCAAGGAAGGAAGCACCATGGGGATCACAGTGTCTCATTCAGCCATGCTGGCCCACTGTCACGCCCTCACACAGGCCTGCGGCTACACTGAAGGTAAGGAGGGCAGACTGCATTTACTGCTCAAATACCCATACTTCATTTGGCTCCTTGTCTTCTCCATCATCAGTTTGTTCTCCTGACATGGAGCAAAGGCATGCAGTTGATAGTGATAGCATGTGCGAGAGAGAGAGAGAGGAAGAAACAAACCACATTACCAGATTCATTAATGATAATAATGCAAGAATATGCAAAAAGGAGTATATATACATTGGGCTTGACTTTCTTGAGTTGCTATGATCTTTCCTTCTTATTCCTACTGCAGATTAAACACTGCAGACCACATTCATCCCATTAACCTACTTTCTAATCATTGATATTATAGATTTTTTTCTTCATGTTGCTCACACATCTCGTCAGAGTGTAATTACAGTCTAGTTTGATAAATGCAGCCGCTCAGCTGGTTGTGTTTCTTTCTGAGAACGTAAGGCACCTCCTCTCCTCCAGTGTCCCAGTTTTGCTGTAAATAACTCCTGACCGCACCAGCAGCCCCTAGAGACTCTCCAGGTCTGTTTCTGAAACTTAGTTTGGTGCTTCACTGAATACAATACTGCCGCAATCCGGATTTATTCATCACTACGGAGCTTATTGTGTATTAAAAGTAATTGGATGTTGTGCAATTGCTTTCGTAAAGAATATGAAAGTCAGATTAAATGTCTCAAACCGTAATCTTGGCAAAATCTCTTTTTTTAATTGCAGCTGAGACGATAACCAACGTCCTGGACTTCAAGAGAGAAGCAGGATTATGGCACGGCGTTCTTACTGTGAGTGGTGTTGAACGGTTATGTAATAATTCATTATAATATAATCCTGAAACATAACTCAAGAGTTTGAAACCTGTAAAAGTATTCTGTTTTTTCAAACACGTCCTCAAACAAGTTCTGGTTTCAAACATGCTGTGGAATTGACATACAGCTCATATATATCACCTGCAGTTACACGTTTAAACTCCTGAAATTGAAACAGTAGCGCAAACAATGATTTCTTTATACGCTTAGCACTAAGTGGTAAGATCTTGTCGTGACTCGCAGCTAGTTTACAGTGACATCATGTAGTTATGATACATTTCAGACGCATTTTGGTGCTTAAGCGTTGCTCGTCTGTTCTCTTGGCAGAGTGTCATGAGTCGGATGCACGTGATCAGCATTCCTTACTCCCTGATGAAAGTCAACCCCCTCTCCTGGATACAGAAGGTTCACACATACAAAGGTGAGGATCAATCCACCGTGGCATCTGTCACTTTTCACCGTTACTCTTCTCGTTGCCTCTCAGCCCAATGAAGAGGGAATTAATCTGTAATCCTAAATAAGACCCCGTTTGACTTTTAGAGAGAGTCTGTTTTAATTCTCACTGCACGTCTGACAGGGGAAGATGGATTGAAGCAATAGTTTGTTCGACTCTGTTGTACTACCCCAGTGGAGGGTGCCAACAGGCTGACTAAAATTCATCTCCTCTCTGGTCCGAGCCATAGACCGAGCTTTGCTGAGTCACTTGTTGGCAACTGAGTCAGGCTGTGCTTCTATTTGCTGTCAGATTTTGTGATCTGCGATTGTCCGTCAGGCTGAATGGCAGGGATGTTGATTGGGTGATTATATTGTGAGCCTGTCTCTTTGTCTTTGTGTCTCTCTTGCACAGCGAGGGTTGCAGTGGTGAAGTCGAGGGACATGCACTGGTCTCTGCTGGCCCAGAGAGACCAAAGAGACATCAGCCTGAGCTCCCTGCGCATGCTCATCGTAGCCGACGGAGCTAACCCATGTGAGTCCACCTGCAGATTCTCATTCAATAAACCCTGAAGCCACAAGAGATTACCATTGATTTGTTGTGTTTGTGTTTGCTTGTATATGGTTGACCGTCTCTGTATGTTTGTATATATGCGTTATCACAGGGTCGATATCCTCCTGCGACGCCTTCCTCAACGTGTTTCAGGCACGTGGGCTGCGACCTGAGGTGATCTGTCCATGTGCCAGCTCTTCAGAAGCCATGACTGTCGCCATCCGCAGGTGAGCTGCCGTTATTGCACCGTACAAGAACAACAGAAACATGCCCACCGCTTTTCCTTACCGAGCTATTAAAACCCACTGCCTTACATTTGCTGGATACTGCAGGGAGAGGAGGGAGATTTGTGCTTTTTTTTTAACACGGAGACGAAGTGTAGGATGTCTTAGCTTTTTGCTGATCACAGAGCTTAGTCATGGAGAAGGATTAGGGTGACAGGCAGACTAAAAACACATGCTTTAAATAAGCATTTTTTGAATGAGAAAGGCCTTTTTTGAGAGATATGTGAGTCACATGGTTTTCATATTATACCAAAGCCATATACCTCATTTGAAGCTGTCAGTACTGCTGCAATGGAGACAATATACTAAGGCAGTGGTTGGCTCAGTTTAACAAAAGCTGTATTTGATGAACTAAGATAGAACTGGCACCATATGTTTCGTTTGCCAGAAAGGCAGAGGAAATGAAGAGGAATAAGTGACAGATGTCTTTAACTGCCTGTCTTTCCATGTTCACAAATAACGAGTGTAATTGAAATGATGTCTATGCCTTGCAGACCCCCAGAAATGGGTGTTCCTCCTCCAGGGAAGGCGGTGCTGTCTATGGGTGGGCTGAGCCACAGTGTGATCCGTGTGGACACGGAGGAGAAACTCTCTGTCCTCACAGTGCAGGATGTGGGACAGGTCATGCCTGGAGGTAAGTACTCTGCGCTGCTCATTAACACTTTGCTGCTGTAAATGAGTTTAATGCTGGCGGTTAAGATGAAAGATGGAATTTTGATATTAACAGAACCGTGTGTCTCCAGAAAATGGAGGTGACCTGATCAGATGTTGTAGGATATTACTGAAAAGAAAAACTTAACTGAAGGGTTCTTACTTTTACCTTTCTAAATGTTGACTTTGAACTTTTTATCAATAATGCGTTAACTATCTTATGCAATGTCATCATTAGCATTGATGTCTGTCTGCTAATGTTGAGGTATCGAGGTGTTTATAACAGAACATTAGGGAGCTCAAAGGCTTCTTGTTTATACTGTAATATAACATTTAAAACAAAACTACAAAACATCAATTCTTCCAATAAAAAAATGGAATTTGCTGGAATGAACTCTAATCAATATCTAACTTTTACTTATTGAACGTTTTATCGTGTTAGTTTTCTTTTTAGCAGTAAAGACATGAGTAATCCAAATGGGAATCAATTTAGACATCTACTTTAAATGTAAATGTTGTTGTTCCTGATGTCCCACCCTCCTGTCATCACTGTGTGTCTCCAGCTCTGGTTTGTGTGGTGCGGGTGGAGGGGACACCGTATCTCTGTCAGACAGACGAGGTTGGAGAGATCTGCGTGAGCTCAGGTGGCACGGGCATAGCTTACTACGGCCTCCCGGGCATGACCAAGAACATCTTTGAGGTCAGTGTCTTATTTCTGGAATTTCAAATACATGCAGAGTTAGAGTTATTGTATAGAGTTATTTCAAGTAGAGGCAATGGACATTATTTGCACTTCATTCATGAATTTGAACAGTGCTATGTCTATTTGCAGACCATCCCAGTCACAACATCTGGGATTCCCATCAGCGACAGACCATTTACCAGGACCTCACTGCTTGGCTTTGTGGGGCCGGTAAGTTCCACCTCATTCTTGTGCCGTTTTTTAAATTTGACTTTGATGTCTGTCTTATAGCATTAAGATAACCCTGTTTAACATATGAGTTGTGGTATGTTGTAGTTTGGGCAACACATGCTACTAAAAGCAACTGCAAGGAACTTTTATTTTGTGTCGATTTTTGCGGATCTTGTGTACATTATCGGTAGTGTGTCCATGAACACCACCCCTGCTCTATCACTGTCCCTTTTAGCTTTCTTTTGTTCTTTGGTTAATTGTTTTCTTTTTCTCTAACCACAAAATATTAAATATAAAACCTAAAGGCTTCCTTTTAAGAGGCTAACTACTCACTGTCAAACACTGCTTGTGTAAATATAGGTTCTTACTGAATTATTATTCATTTTTATTCAGAAACAACATCCCAGTCACTCAGGATCATTCGCAGACCTCTCAGTGGACATTTTCATGGCAACTATTTCTTTAGTTGTTTAAACTGTAGTAGTTCCAATGAAAAAATTGGGTATAAAATAGTCAACATCATGACTTATCAAGTGTTGGTGGTTTTTATTCCTGAGGTAAAAGCAGAGTTCCTTACCATTTGAGGAACCTTTTGAGGTCGAATGTACTGTTACCTCACATGCTAGTTGTATAGATGCACACTGTATTTTAGATTGGGGTAAATGTCAAGATCTACCCATCTAATACTCTGTGCTTTGTGTTTCCCACCAGGACAGCCTTGTGTTTGTTGTGGGGAAGATGGATGGGCTGATGGTGGTCAGTGGGCGGAGACACAATGCCGATGATGTGGTTGCCACAGCACTGGCGGTGGAGCCCATGAAGTTTGTGTACAGGGGGAGGTAAGAGTGGAAGCAAACTTCACACTTCTCTACATATTACTCATATAGAGAGTCTGTCTCTTGCTTGCAGGACAGCAGCGACTGTACAATCCAGCTTTAACAGTGTTTCTTTTTAATGTTGTGTGTTGCAGGATAGCAGTGTTTTCTGTGTCTGTGCTGCATGACGAGAGGATCGTTGTTGTGGCAGAGCAGAGGCCGGACGCCTCTGAGGAAGACAGCTTCCAGTGGATGAGCCGCGTCCTTCAGGTGCTCACTGTCCCTTTTCACATCTTATCACTTGGTCACAGATTATTGGACGATACCTGCGGGTTTGCAGGTTTTTATTGTAGTAAATGTGAATCAGGTTTGTTTAGTTAACATCGCTTCTTACTTTCTACAGCACGTCACAAGGAAAATCATCATTGGTTTTCATGTCTGAAACTTGAAAAAACCTACACATCATGATCTAACTAAAAATCGGGCCACGAAAATTAAAACCTCTGTCTGTTTCCAGGCCATAGACAGCATCCACCAGGTCGGGGTGTACTGCCTGGCTCTGGTGCCTGCCAACACGCTTCCCAAGGCTCCTCTGGGCGGCATCCATATATCTGAGACCAAACAGCGCTTCCTGGAGGGCGCCCTGCACCCCTGCAACGTCCTCATGTGCCCTCACACATGCGTCACCAACCTGCCCAAGCCCAGACAAAAACAGCCAGGTAGACCACCAGATGTCCAAGCACGGATCGACTTTCGAGAAACAAATGTCTCGTAAAAATTTGTTCAAGTAATTTCTTAATTGCGGTGTTTAACTTCACTGAATGTGGTTGTGTTTGACAGAGGTCGGTCCTGCTTCTATGATAGTGGGCAACCTGGTGGCAGGCAAGAGGATAGCACAGGCCTGTGGGAGAGACGTGGCCCAACTCGAGGACAATGACCAGGCACGTAAGGTAGAGAGTCATCCTCATTTCACCCGCTCATCCCCTCCTCACTTACACAGGTAAGGATCCACACTGCAGGTACAGCTGATGGAGAGGACATGGTCTTGCCTACCTGCTGACTGAGCTATCGATATGAACACAGATGTTGTGTAATTTAGATTCCACTTCCATCACGTATTGCACCCGTTACTCTTTTAAGCTTCTCACACATCTGTCATCCCTTCATTACAAAAAACCCACCGTGTGCCACCCTGCTCTATTAATTCTTCATTGTTTGTGTGGTCTTTGCTGTGTGTTATTCTCTGTAGTTAAAACGTGTGTGTCTCTCTCCCCTCTAGTTCCTGTACATACAGGATGTGCTGCAATGGAGAGCTCAGGCCACTCCAGACCATCCTCTGTTCCTTGTTCTCAATGCTAAGGTACGGCACGGCATGGCAATGTGTATTGTGATATAGTTAATTTCGTAAGGATAAGGAAGACTGGCCATTTTCTTGTACTTTCAACTTTTACGTCAGTTAAGTAAAGATTAGCATAGCAGTGTGAATTAATGTATGTTCTTACCTTTTGCTCCTCAGGGCACGGTGGCTAGTACAGCTTCCTGTCTGCAGCTGCACAAGCGGGCAGAGCGGGTGGCTGCAGCACTGATGGGACGCCTCAACACTGGAGACCATGTAGCACTCGTCTACCCACCAGGTAAGAGGTGTTACGGCTACTGCGCTACTTGTCAGTCAGTTCTGTTCTCTAATGTCACAGCTGTGTCTGTTAATCATAATCACACACCAGAAGAGACTCAGTAGAGTTCTTAATATTATTGTAGAGCTTTTTCTACTGTCATTTCATCATTTACAATGTGTTGAATGCTAATGACCGACGGTATAAACATTCATGTGTAGGAATCGACCTGATTGCCACTTTCTACGGCTGCCTGTACGCTGGCTGTGTGCCAGTCACTGTCCGACCCCCCCACCCCCAGAACCTGGCGACCACGCTGCCCACCGTCAAGATGATTGTTGAGGTAACAGAGAGTCAACTGTCCTGCATCGTAATGCAAATGTAACCCCTCTCTGCACAGTTATAACAATCATTAAACCTGGTGACGGTATAGTTTAGAGATGCAAATTGTGTGAATTGAAGTGACGTAATATATATGTACTGATACTGCAGTGTCTGTGTGTTAAAGGTCAGTAAGTCGGTGTGTATCCTGACCACTCAAGCAATAATGAAGCTGCTTAAATCCAAGGAGGCTGCTGCTGCTGTGGACGTCAAGAGCTGGCCCATGGTGCTGGACACAGGTGAATTATACACACACAGCAAGCACAGTTTATGTTCTCATGTTGCCACCAAAGAGTAGATTTTTAAGTAAGGAAAGGACATGGTCTGGGATTTCCATGCCTGCTTCAAGCTCTTCCTCCTCTCCCTCTGTTCATCATCCAGACGACCTCCCCAGGAAGAAGAGTCCCCAGATGTACAAGCCCCCAACCCCGGAGATGTTAGCTTACCTGGACTTCAGTGTCTCCACAACAGGCATTTTAGCAGGAGTCAAAGTAAGTTGAATGTTGAGCCACTCACATGAGCCACTTGGGTTCTTAATTGGATGTAGCGGTCATGTTGGAATGCTACCAGTCTATCAGATAGAGAACGTCAATATAGCAACAACATGGTTGCTATCATTACAAGCTAACGCGTAACAAAATGAAAGACTCAGCACATCTAAGTCCAAATTTTCCATCTGTAGTTTATTCAAAAAGTGGTTTGTTTTACTTTGCAACTGTGAAACTTTAGATGCAGAAAGTTCTTAGCATCAAGCAACTATTCACACACTGCTGAGGTGTCCATCAGTAATATAATGGATCCCCAAAAGCTGAAGGAGTGGTTTTTAAGTGTAATTATAAGGAACCAGTTTTGATTTTCAGTCTTGTCTCTGTGTGTCACATCCCCTCCTCCTAGATGTCTCACACTGCCACCAGTGCCTTGTGTCGCTCCATCAAACTGCAGTGTGAGCTCTACCCTTCCCGGCAGATCGCCATCTGTCTGGACCCCTACTGCGGCCTGGGCTTCGCTCTCTGGTGCCTGTGCAGGTAAACCAGCATCTCTGAACAAACGAATGACCTGACCTGGTAGAAGAAACATTAAGTTATTCTCGAGTGGAGCCTCCCCCGTCTCTGTCATCCCACTCAGCCTCTATGTTTCTGATTTCAGTGTGTACTCGGGCCACCAGTCAATCCTGGTTCCCCCTCTGGAGCTGGAGAGCAACGCGTCGCTGTGGCTTGCGGCGGTCAGCCAGTACAAAGTGCGCGTCACCTTCTGCTCGTATTCAGTCATGGAGATGTGCACCAAGGGCCTGGGTTCACAGACGGAAGCACTGCGGGTCAGTTTGTCTCTTCAGGTGTTGAGTGGTGTCACTGGGGGAGCAACAAACTGCAGCATTTTCTTCCAGGATATTTAAGGGTTTCTCTTCAATTATTTTCTTCCATTTCCCTGAGGTGCTCTTGCTACAGCGCTGTGACTATCATAGTCGGGGTCCTGAGGGCTGAAACACTCCCCTGTATCTGTGTGCTGATTACTGTCTGCAGCACTTGAGACTGGGATTTGTTTTAATGAATCATGTCTCTGGTTTAACAGAATCAAATCTAATAAAAAAGTTATATTATATGAATATATCCATTTAATTTCTCTCGTCAGCTCCTAGTTTACATGCACCCACTGTCGCCTTTGCAAATTTAGAAAGAATGTGACATTAATATAATCGCAGTGTTTTCACACTTTTTTAGTTTCTGCTGATCGAACTTCTTCTTTTTTTCCCCATCTCCAGTTGCGGAATGTGAACCTGTCTTGCGTGCGTACGTGCATGGTGGTCGCAGAGGAGAGGCCCCGCATAGCTCTCACTCAGACCTTCTCAAAGATCTTCAAGGACTTGGGGCTTTCACCGCGCGCCGTCAGCACCACCTTCGGCTGCAGGGTGAATGTGGCTATCTGTTTGCAGGTAAGCTGCTGGTGAAGCATGAAGAGGGTGAGGAGGGTGAGGAGGAGGGTGAGGAGGAGGAGGAGGAGGAGGAGGAGGAGATGGATTGGAGAGCTCCAGAGTCCATGCGGTCGATGTTTTAGGGGGAAAACTGACTGTGATTCTAAACGATTCTGATAAACATCCAAGAAGTCCTTGAAAAACACTTGATTGGCAGCTGAGTGGATATTAGTGTTGATGTAATCCAAGTGGCTTACTAAAAAAATACTTTTTCTTTCTTTTTTTTACCAACTAATTTGAGGTGGAGGGAAATGTATTAAGCTTTATTTTTCATAGATATAAGATTTTTGAACGATGACAAAAACCTTGTGGCCCTTTGATGTTGTGTTTTATTTGTTTATTCCTATCCCTGGAGATTTTGTGTGTGTGTGTGTGTGTGTGTGTCTGCATGTGGATCCAAGTATATAAATAAGTATCTTTATTTATCTGTCCTGCATTATCCCATCAGCCCAACAGGTTAGGGAAACTGGCTGAGCAGGTAACCGTAGGATAAGAGTTGCTGTTTATTCATTTGGCTGCTGCTGGGTCTGTGTGTGTGTGTGTGTAGGTGTGTGTGTGTGTGTGTGTGTGTGTGTGCGTGTGTGTGTGTGTATGTATGTGTATGTTTGTGTGTTTGTATATGTGAGTGTTTGTTAATCTTGCATGATTCATTTTTTTTTTAACACACTTAATTCACAGATTTTCTCTCTTTTTTATTTTTTTGGTTTATCTCTGACAAGCTTGAGCTTTACTTTACCGCTACTAATTTTAGCCTGAGTCTTGACTACCGGCTGGCTCTCAACCACTGCTTTATGACAGGTTATATGTGACGTGCTACTACATCATGCTATGAGCTAGCAGCATGAACTCTGCTCTGATTAAGTTCATTCAGGAATGTCATGTCAAACAATATGATTTTTATTCAACCTTTTCTTTCACACTAGTGAAAAATAGTGAAATTCATTTTATTTGTTTGTCAAAGACTAACCTCTGGACTGAGTCTCGTTGATGTTTTCCCAAAAACGCTCTGTTGCTAAAACAAACTGAATCCGCCTGCTCTGTGTTTGGCTTTGAGCTCACAGATGACCTTACGGCGACTCGATGCTAGCTTGTGCTCCGACTACGCACTGGAAAACGAGGGATGGAAACCATAATGTCTCGTGACTAGTCTTAGAGCAGCGATGACGCCAAATCTCAAAGCAGAAGGGATCAATATCTGACGACCAGAATCCGTAATTCAGAAATGGCTCAATTAGAATTCAGGTGCATGGCGAAGCTATTGACGTTTAATCAAAACAAATGGTGCTCAGTTAGAAATGTTCAGACATTGGGGTGCGTTCTTTTTGTCACAGAAGATAAACATGTGAAGGAAATGAACTGCAGTCCATTTATAATATCTGGAGGCTTCCCCCCCATCGTACACTTGTATGCACAAACGGGCAGCATTAGAGCAGCTGGATTTAACTGTGCTGGTACTTACAATGTCGAGTTTCCGGAAGTCTTAACTATCGTAGCCCGGCTGGTTGGCTTCTGGCTGCGCCCCCCCCCCCGCTTTGTATGATATAGTTTTATCATAAGTAGCTTCCACCTCCCCTCCACTCAACATACAGCATTCCTGTCAGGGTTGTAAGAGTTACATTATCAACTCATGTTGCTCTCTGCTTGTTTTCCTCCAGGGCACGGCGGGACCAGACCCCACTACCGTTTATGTTGACATGAGAGCTCTACGACACGACAGGTAGGGGGCGCTGCTGCAGCTGTGTGGACTGACCACAGACAATAAAGAGTTGTCTTTGAGATGTCAGGGTGGACAGTGTGTAATTATAATGCTGATACATCATTGTATAGCATATGAATACATTCTTCAAATCTTGAATTGAACTGTTTTGTGGTAATTGTCAAGAAATGGAATAAAAATGGAGCTATGAAATTGCGCATTTTGTCCTTTTATTTCTTTAGGGTTCGCTTGGTAGAGAGAGGGTCGCCCCACAGCTTGCCACTGATGGAGTCTGGGAAGGTACGTCATCATGTAAACAAACGAAAACACTCCAAAAAACTGTGACGTTACGCTGCATAAGGGTTTCTTTTTGCTAAAGCTTTGAGATATTATGGTTGTCTGCTGTTGTAGATCCTCCCAGGAGTGAAGGTCATCATTGCCAACACAGAGACTAAAGGACCCTTGGGAGACTCCCATCTAGGAGAGGTAAGTCACAACGTCATCAGCGTTTTGTTTACAGAGCCGACTTCACCGTCACCAGTTCCACCTGGTTGTGACCCACAATTTACGTGCACTTGTTATCAGGTTACACTGGGCTTTCTGCTGTAAACTAATCTCTCATCGTCATATAAAAAAATCACTTATTGGGTTGAAAAATGTTAACAACCTGGTTTCCTCCAGCTAGATTTCTCTGGTAGAGCGACAAGTCAAGTTTTCAAAGCAGAAAAGAAACACAAAGTTGCAAACATCCTTATTTGTAATTTTATTGCCGATGAAGACCAGTGAATACATTATTCTCTTTTTATATAAAGGTTGGATAATGGCACACTAGATCCATTACTTCCATCAAAAGCGCGACAGATTTGTATGATCATCTGTGTAACAGTTACCAATTGTTATTATTGTGTGTGTGTAACAGATCTGGGTGAGCAGTCCTCACAATGCTACGGGCTACTACACAGTCTATGGCGAGGAGGCGCTGCACGCTGACCACTTCAACACCAAGCTCAGCTTTGGCGACACCCAGACTGTCTGGGCGAGGACGGGCTACCTGGGCTTCCTGCGGCGCACCGAGCTGACGGATGCCAGTGGAGGTGAGAATCAACAGTGCTCGCTCCAACTCAGTACATTGCTTTTGATGTTAGCTGGACTCGTACTTTGAAATAAAGATATTTTCTACCTTCTGTTTTTTCACCTCAAAACTTGATATATTTAACTAATAAGACAGAAATTGATATATCTGAGATTGTGTGTGTGTGTGTCTCAGAGCGCCATGACGCCCTCTATGTGGTGGGCTCTCTTGATGAGACTCTGGAGCTGAGGGGAATGAGGTATCACCCAATAGACATCGAGACCTCCGTTATCCGTTCTCACAAGAGCATAGCTGAATGGTGAGAAATTTACATCATTACTTTTATTACTGTTTAGTTAAAATTATTTATTATGTTGTCAGACGTGTATTCATTTTATATTCAAAATATAGCTGAGCAACATGCATTTTGACTTCTAACTTCTCTCATCTTCCCTTTTCCTCTTCTTCTATCTTTCCCTTATGCTCACTCCATTTTCTCCTCATGCCGTCTTTTCTTTTTATTTGTCTCGCCTTCCTTTTTTCCTTCCCTACGTGTACCCTCCACCTCCTACTCCCTCCTTCCAGTGCGGTGTTCACGTGGACCAACCTCCTCGTGGTGGTTGTGGAGCTTGAGGGATCGGAGCAGGAGGCCCTGGACCTGGTGGCCCTGGTCACCAACGTTGTCCTGGAGGAGCACTACCTCATCGTAGGAGTGGTGGTGGTGGTCGACCCCGGCGTCATCCCCATCAACTCCAGAGGGGAGAAGCAACGCATGCACCTCAGAGACGGATTCCTGGCCGACCAGCTGGACCCCATATATGTGGCTTACAACATGTGAGGGGCCCTGCTGCAGGAAGGTTACCCCTCCACGTGACTCATCACACAAGAAGAACAAGCAGTATACGCGGGGCACATAACTGTAGCAGACCCGGGGTCCGTATGGCTTCTGCTGAAAGAAAGCAAGCTCTTCTTTCTCTCTCACAGAGGGGGAATATGAAAGAAACGTGGATGCAAAACTTCACAGCAAAATGAAAAGAAATTCCAGGAGAAATGGGAGCGACACAAACCTGTGATTTCAAGCCTCAACAATTGTTGAAGAGAGTTTTGTATGTATGTATGATAGAGCGTCTGACTCCTTAAACCCGGGGCACTCAATAGCAGTACAGCAGGTGGCTAAGGTATGATACTACACTGTGCCATTAACGTAATTTACTTTGTCAATCTCCAATATTCTGAATGTTCGTTGTGTCTGCTGTACACTTGTGCCATACAGACAGGACTGACACCAGTACCCTAACCCTGGTTCAAACTAGCTCTTAACATGTTTCATGTTCATGGAGCCTCCTGTGCCATTGCAGGTCGTGTGTTTCTCATATA
>NC_136539.1:16405305-16415305 GCF_910591455.1 Pholis gunnellus
ACCCAAATATCAAACTAGCAGGTGAAGAAACAAAGAACCTGAGTGATTCTTAGGAAAATGCCACCTTGCCAAATTCATGTTGCACTTTGCACAAAAATAGAGACCAATATGTTAACTGTTACCGACTTGCATTTACATCCCTGAGGGACCCTTTTGTGTCTACACAGTGTTCACACATTTAGTCTGAAATATAATATGTAGATATTATTTATGTGCATAAATTACCACACACCTATACAGTAGTGTAAAGTGGAGTATCTTGAAATACACTATGGGTATTAAAGTAATGTGTGTGCTGCCTGACTTAATTTTTGAGGTCTGACTTTAAAGTCAACATTTGCATAGTGTGCAGAGGATGTGATGGAGCTTCAGGTTAAGTGAGCTTTGAAGGGAACTGAAGGAATTAAAGAGACTAAACGGACTTGTTGGAGTACTGGAACACATTCCGTGTCCTGGATTCACTCATCTGTCAGCTCTATTGCTCGGCAAAACACTAACATTCCCACGGCAAGCCAGTGTGTGTGTGTGTGTGTGTGAAGGATGGTAGATGGAACAGGATGTTCCACTCCGCTCATATCCACCATCCATTTTTCCAGCACCGAACCCTTTTCTGTCCCCTGTAGTCCATCTATTCACCTCCCTGCAGACACACACACCCCGCCCCACGCACACACTCTCTCTCTCTTTAACTGTGATTACTCTGCTCGCTCCTCTGTTGCTCACCCGTCCTTGGAGGGGCACTGGGCCATTACAACTTTTTTCCTCAAGGAGTATGTGTGTGTGCTAGAGACAGTTTGTGTACGTGTGTGCGGTAATAGCATAGTAAATCTGCAGAGCTCTTTTCCACTCTGGTGTGAGAGCGGCATTCTATCTTGCTGTGCTGTTTTATTGGAGCAGACACTCAAGTACAACATAAACACACGCACACACACACACACACACACACACACACACACACACACACACACACACATTCACGCACAGATCGAAAGGTATTACCTCTATGTTAAGATGATGTTAATGTTTTCATTAAATAATTTAAGTCAAAAATTAAGACAAAAGACACTTCACAAAATTGTTGTAGCAGAATCGGTTATATTATGCGTTTTCCTTTTGACCATACAAAATGCTAAACGTTGTAAATATGTCAACATGCAACCACACTCATGCAAACATCAGCATATCCAAACACACACACACACACGCACACACACGCGCACATGCACACGCACTCTCTGGCAGTAAGTCGGTGCCCTATTGATTCACTTTCCATCTATAATTCATGATACAACACACACCTCAGGTAAAGTGGAGACACACACACACACAAACACAAGCACACACACACACACACACACACACACAGACTGGCAGTTTCTGAGAAGAATGAAGACGCAGCAATACACACATACACAAGTCTAGCCGGCAGCTACCAGGAGTTCATTCATCTCAACCTTGTCTTTACCTTCCATCACTCCCTCGTTCCTCCTCCTCCATGCCTCCTCTCTTTCTTCACTCTCTCAGCACATCACTCCAATTTAGGGAAGGTGCCACGCTTCCCTACATTCCTCTCACTCATCCTCCCCTCTTACCTACCTTCCTCTTCTTAATCTAAAGGAAAGCTCATGGAGTATCCAAAATGAGAACAGGTTAATCCTCTGGGAAGGCGCGCCGTAAAAAATCTGCCTTTTAGATGTTGGTATCAAAAGAAAAAGACTTAATCTCTGAAGATTATACAGTGTTTTGCAACGCGTCCAGTAGTTATTGAGATACCTCTGGAGCAAACAGACAGACAGACGGGCTGGAAGACATAGATCTACTTCACAGTAGGAAAGAGACGGATGGAAAGTCAGACAATTACCAAAGAACTGACCAACACACTGTGTAAAGTCACATGAAATACACAACTGCACTCCTAGTTGTGGATATTATTGTTCATTTCCCCTGATGAAACAAAATGAAACCTGCTGGGATTACCGCCTACTTCAGAGCCACAGTCAACAGCAGCGTAATAACTGCTATTCATCAAACATCACTCGCAGTTTGACAAATCGGCTCACTAACACATGTGCACACTTTTCTCTTTGAGTTCCATATGGCAAAAGCCACTTCACAGAGCGAGTTTGTTTTTGTTGAAATTACTGGGTCAGTGAGCGTGAACACTGAACTCAGCAATCAGGTGTGTGTTGTTGCTCTCGCTGACAGTTGGGACGCTTTTAGTGAGGGTCAGCATGACGTGTTTTTTTCACATATTTGTGAGAACGTGTACATTATGTGTTAGCGGTGGTTGGATAGTTAGTTGATACTCTTACTGTTTATTACTTATTTACTTATTTATATTACTTTTTTTACTCTGTATCTTGTTTGCACTGTCCACTTTGCTGCTGTGATCCTGTGAATTTCCACTGCGGGACTAAAGGATTATCTTATCTTATCTTATACATGCACAACGTGGCATCATGCTGTGACCCTTCCTCTTGTGATACCTTGATAGATTGACCTGGAAACAATCCTGGATGTACTTTCTGAATACAGACCAAATTGTGTCCTGAGCTCTTAGTATTAAAGCCTGTTGAGAGTCTCCTTTACTCATTTATATAAAGATCAACGAATGCACAAAGTCAGAGCTGCACTCACAACACCAGTTTTGTACTTGCGAAGTCCAACGCAGGCATTTGTTCATATAATAATTACAAAACTAATCCTATGAATACCTCCGATAGCTTGGTAAGAAAGCTTTTTTTTTCTTCCCCTGGCCTCCCATAGGGATTATTATATTAGAAAATGCATTATTTATATTGGAGATATGCAAGTAATTATTGTATTCCCCCCTAAAAAAACATTTATCAATTTTTCTTCCTGCATGCCTGTACTTTCACACCACTTCTAACTATAATGAGCTTTGTTATCCTGTAATTTGCAGCCCACTACACTGTAAAGTAACCTTATAGATTATATATAGTGAAGAATGCATATGATTCTACTTGACAGAAATCCTTTTCCTAGATACACGGATAAAGTATATACGTGTTACACAGGACAGCTTGACACACATATATATATTACATAATAGGATATGTTTCAAAATTATGAAAACGTGAGTCTGATACTACAAAGAACCGCGCAGGAACACGGAACAACTGCTGCACGCTCCGAGAGCTGAGACAAGCTGTCAAACTGGATTATAATTGTTCGTGCACACGCAAACACAAAGACACAGTTATCTTTAATCTGCCCTTAGACGTTTGTACAATGTCAGATGAACTTTCATCTTCGCATTGAATATTCTTTGTGAATATCATCCACGATGTACTTTCATGACTTCACGTCAGGCTCCCTGTTTTGAGGGTATTTGACTGAGTGAACGACGAAAGAGGCAATGACAGAAAGAGAGAAACAGGGCACAAGATGGGAAGGAGTAACGACAGCAGGCTTTAGTACAGAAAGCTCGGGGATCGCATGCATATTCATAAGACTCATTTCCATCTGAGCTGTGAGAGAACGCGTGGCCATGTAAAAACACATACAGCAGAGCTTGTTAAATATGCAAGCTGTTTAGTGCCAGTGGAGTTGTGAAAAGGATGGATGTCTTACCTGATCGAGTATAGCAAAGTGTCAAAGCAGGAGGTATCCAGGAAGGCAGGGAGGAGGAAAGAAGGGGGGGGGGGGGAGGAGAATTAATATACTGCCAACATAAATCCTTAATAAGTCCTCAAATGTAATGAAACTTAAAATGTATCAACTGGAACAAAAGTCAACTGATTCTCATAATTCAATTAGAGCAAACGTTGCCATGCATAAAATTAGGTAACCGCTACATTATGATAACTGCCTGAAATAAAAAGTTGCACACTTGGAGAACTCTTACAGGGAATTACACAGAGATACTTCACAGATAGAGTATAAATATCAAATATCATATCACATTAAGCTATACTGACGCTATTACATCATCACACAAATCCTGCAGCTGATTAAATGATGCAATAACCAACATAAAACATGACACGCCACCTGATGGTTATCATGGGGGTTATTTTCATCTCGTGTTGCTACAATGCAGGCAGTTAAACATACTGTTTTTTTCAAAACATGAATTAATTGAATAGCCAAGGCATTTTTTCATGAAACAGGCGGCTGTTTAAAATTCCTAATTTTGTCATTTTGATGAATGTTAGTGCTGTGAGGTCTCTCTTTGAAACAGAGACTACCTGATTCAATAAAACGACAGGGGGAGATGACATAATGACGACATAGAGGAAATAATGAGGTTAGAATAACACGCGTCTTATTGCATCATTGTGCGCTACATACTGAAGGAAGTGCCAAAGTGAGTCAAAAACAATGTAGCATGACAATGAATTCTGTACCAAACACTGCAATTTATCTCACCTGTATACGGAGAAAGAGAACCATTGTATTTTGTAAATGCATTTTTATTAAAATAGCAACACGCTGCTGAATAAGAAACTGCCCACATACTGCCAATGCTCGAGAAGTGACTCAATGATTCACGGCTGGAATGCTTAAATGGCTAAATTCAAGCCCTTGTGAAAGAGTAATAGAGGAAAATTAGCTACGAGGAGAGAAAGAGAAGCGGGGGGGGGGGGGCAGGTGAGGTTGCTAGGGGTGACAGGTTGTCATGGATGTGCTCTTTCTATTGGTCCCCCCCCCCCCCCCCCCCCCCCCCCCCGCCACCTCTTTAGACCCCTGTTACTGTGGCGACAGGGGGCCTTGAGTGACAGATGGTTGCTGAGGCATGTCGGCGGTTGTTAAGAGTACTAAATGTGTCAATCACGGTCACAGATATAAAGAGCTTAAAGGATAGACGCACGGCAAAAACAAACACAAACCACGGGGAGGTACAATATGGAGCTGGATGCATTTGATATAGTCTTAAGTGAGTAAAGTATATGTACGATTTCACATGTTCCGCAAAAATGGGATTCATTAAAAGGTATTTATGTCACTTGCAAGAGTTAGATAGAATAAAGTGCTTCAAGTGTGACATCTCGCGCCAAATGCATGCATGCAAATTCAGATTTACTCATCACAGGTACATTAGAGGCCGTTACAGTCCATCAAAGCAGCTTAAGACATGTATTTTTTATGAATCAGACTTACAGCACGTGTATCGCATGAGGCAATTTTAAACTCTCTGCACTGGCGTGTGGGTATTATGAATGCTGATCACTGCGGATTTGGCGTAGGTGTTGCCCTTCTGGGACTTTTTTTTTCAAGAACTCCGATCTAGGCCAGAGAGATAGTGAGACGTAAGTGATGGTGACACATCGGACCGTTCAGATACGGGTAAAGTGGATTGAACTCTCTGCCCATAAAACAGTCTGGACATCTGACAGAGACGGTATAAAATGGACAGGTGAGCGTGGCCTGATCCAGAATACTAAACTCTACTCTCGCATGTACGTCTAACCATCGAGAGCCTCACCTCACTAGTCTGATGAGCAAAGCATTGGAGAGAGAAAGCTGTTAACCCCGAGTGTCACACACACACACACACAGAGACCACTGTGCATGTGCACACATGCATGAGCCCTTTATGGGAACACAAATTGAGGTTCTTCCCCGAGGCTCTCCACTGAGTACTTGTTGAAAAAGGAGATTCCTCCACCATGATGTGAGTCCTTCACACGGTCCACCCAGTGGTACACCCACACACACACACACACACACACACACACACACACACACACACAAACACACTTGCACTGACAACATGATTGGAGAGGAAGCTGTTGGCAATGACCAATCGGCTTGCAGAAACATGCCACGACGGCGGTGTCTGTCTCTTCTATCTTCCTTTTTCTTCCCAACACCTCCTCCCTGTATGTTTTTATCATTACATCCACCACCTCCTTCCATCTCCACCCGACGTGCCACATCTCTCACTCTTCCCTCCTCCTCTGTCTCCCTCAGCCCATCTTCCTTCCTTCCTGCTGTGTCTCATCCTGTTGCTCCAGGGTGTGTTTGTTTCCTAATTTGTCCCTGGTTGTTTCTCAATTTTCAGTTTCACTTCACTTCAAAGCTGTTTTATTGACAACTCAAACAACGAAAGAAATAAGAACGGGGATTCAAATACAGCCAGACACAACAACTATGACACCATATTGTAGAAATTCATACAGTAGATCTGGTCATGTTATGATGAATTTTATGTTATTCCAGAACAAATCACTGCCACACTGGCTGGCCACAGAAAAGGCCTCAAGCCGCATTTTTTTAATCAAAGTTAATTTTACTTTATCCTAACAACCTCCAAAAGAGCTGTCCGCTTCCTCTTAGTTACATAGAACAGATGCGAAAACAGTTGCACGACAAGAAATGAAATTAATAACGTTTCTGCTCTCCCTAACATGCCTGATTAGTTGTACTGAAGTGCTTTAAGACTGCTTAGGTATTATATGGAGTGAAAGGCATTGCAGGGGTGTAAATTTACCCCAGCAGCACAGAGGTAGACATTTACTGAGGTTTAACTGTAGACTTGGGAGTCTTCCATCACCTGCAACACGGCAAAGAGAGAGAGAGAGAGATGGAGAGATGGAGAGAGAGAGAGAGAGAGAGATAGAAAGAGACTGAAAATACCCTTGACATTGAGTAATAATTTGTTTCATTTTTCCCCCGGTGTCACTACTGTACACACTCTGTTCCTCTATAATAACATCAACCTCGGTTTCTTCACATTTGTTTTCCAGACCTCTTAAAACCGTAAACCTATAATAACCTTACTAACTTATGTAACTGTGCGAGTCAAATACACTGTGATTAGGAAAAACCACATTTATGTAGTCATATCCACTCACTGAGAGTACATTTATGTAAATGTCTATTTGTATGCAACAGTGCGACCTCAGTCAGCGCCACTGCACACAACCAAAAGCTTCTGATAAACCGCTCTTGATTGACAATCGCATGGACAGCCTGGAGGTATGAGCGACGTAGAATTTAAGAGTCCAATAGCGTAGGAACAAAATGTTCACACGGGTAAATGGAGCTGGCTATCAAATGCAGAAAGACCTAAAGAATAAAAACTGTTTTCATAGACCTGCCATGATCCATCGCAAAAATCTTAACAAGTATATTTCGGCTGAATTTATTGGTAATACAAAGTAACACTTGACATTTCCTTTTCGATTGCTTGGCTGTTCCAGTAATTTCAACATCTGTCAAAATCGCAATTTCTATTCACAACCATTAAGGTTCTGACAAATGCTAAAGCCGTTTAGTGAAGATGCAGTTCAGCATCATCGGGTGTTTAATGTACAGTAGAAGAAAAGGCATCTGCTTTAGATTGTTTCATTTTAAAGACAATGCAGCAAAGTAGACTTCTTCATGTGATTAGCTACTCTTCTTCTTCGACTATGTCAGAAAGTGAAATACTTGATGTATGTGTTAAACAGCAGTAGATGTGCCGTATGTAAACCATGCTGGATGTATATGTATTCTTCCAATAAATTCCCTGCAAACCAGTTGCCAACACAGATTTATCAAATACTAAAAATACTAAAAATCTTCCAGACGAAACACTTTATACTGAGTAAATGAGCCAAGTCTGATTCTGTGAAGTGTAGCGTACTACACATGCAAATGTTCCCCAAAAACTTGACTAGTATTCACATTATTCATGTTCATTATTTAATGCCATACACGTTCATACAAAGAAACGACGCCAGAACAAAAGCCGGCACTTCATCTCTACATTAACCGTTTCTATTTGTCAAACACATGTTTAACTGATCAAATCAATAATGGCTGCATTTGATTTAGTGGCACCAACAGGCTCTTTTCACCGGAGAATAACATTGTTAATGTTATTAGTAACACCTGTGCGTTTCCTATGGTGACAAGTTAAAATGCCCGCTGTGAAAAAGGGCTGTTATTGTGGTTGCTGGCATATGGGACACCGACATGGAATAGAGACATTATCAATGTAATTGCACCTTTGTAGTCAAAATGTCTGACGTAAGAAAGGTCCATTTCTCCCCATCTCACATAAAGAAAAACACACTTCCTGTGTACTGTACGTGTGATTAATTGATAGCTTGTACTGTATAGGTTGCCTACAGTCTTTAATTTAACACTTCATTACCGCTCGTTAGAACTACAGGGAAAAACTCTCAGCTGAGAGAATCTGGTAATTAATGCAGCCAATGGGAACGATTTATCTCTATATTTATTCTATGGAGACAGAGATGTCATGTGTTTTACAAAGCACAGCTTTACATATGGAGATACTCTGATGCGGCGCTCTGGAAGAAAACAAAGCTGTGGAGCAGAGAGACTGACTGCTGGTGAGGTACTTAGACACGATGGTGTCACTCACGCTCAACGGCGTCGCCATTATACCGAATCTCTTTTGTAATACGAACGTCTTGTGGATTTTAATGCAGTCTATTCTCTGTGAACGATTGCCCGACCCTGTACATCTTTTTCTCTGACATGTCAATGGATCCATTTATGCCAGGAGATGCTTTCTTACCCAGCAGCAGTTGTATTACATTGCACAGTATTGTAGCTTACTGAATATGAGTCATTAGCTGCTTAACATGTATCTAATATACAAAAGCATTGATTGGTTTAAAAAAGATAGATAGATGGAGCGGTAGCTTGATATTTTTGCCGTCAAAGTAGATCTTTTGTTATGCAATACAGATTAAAACCGTTTACAAGGTTTCTCTATCGTGCTCAGATGATTCATTCAAACCCATCATGATAATCTGTCTTCATGTATGATAGACATCATTGAAGTCAGCTTTAAAGAACCAGACTCTTTGTTCTTTTCTCAAAGTCAAAATGAGAATATACTGTCATTGAGATTACAATAAACTGTCCACAGAACTTCAGAATAACAAGTTTCCTTTTCTGGTCCTTGTCCTTCTGATGCTTTCATAATAATCTCCCTTTATGAACTGTGATTATGAAACCTGATCTGTTCTGGTTCACAGTCAGACTTTGAAAAACCCTGAAGTAGCTTATTGAACACACATCTAAAAACAACTGGAAGAGGATAAGTTTGTCTGCTCTGTAAGCAGGAAATTAATGCTGAGCAACACTCCAGAATACACAGCTGCAGCCTCAGCAACTGCTCATGTGTATTGATTGTTTGTTTTCCTGGCTTGATTTATGTCAAAGTAGCATGTGAGTGTGACACTGTTTTGCAGCTGACTTGACAGTCCAGAGTGTTAAGGCCCTTCCAACAACAATGAACGCAGCATGACTTATGGGTAATAATAAAATGATCAAACAGCAAACTTGGACCACCACCAGCACTGAATTGTTACTTTTATATTACCAAACCACTCTCAGCGAGTGGGTACGTGAGCGAGTGAGTGAACTGGTGTGAGTGAGTCGACACTGACGATAGAGTGGAAATGATTGGGTCCATTTCAAATCCTCTCTCTTGTGGTAAAGCAAACAGTATTTTTCCAGTCTTTAAGCAAATCTCCATTTCAAAGTGCACAAAATGCATAATTTTGTGCCTTCTTGCACCTTGTTACTTTGAAATGCTAATGCTGGCTGTGGTTCGTGCTCGCTGGATGTGTGTGTGTGTGTGTGTGTGTGTGTGAGAGAGAGAAAAAGAGAGAGAGAGCATGTGTGGTAGTGTGACTGTTTTGCATAGCTCTGCTGTTGACTGAATGACATCTTCAGCTCTCATCTGTCCCATTTGCTCTCATTTGTCACATGCACACACACACACACACACTCACACCTACACACACCTACACACACAGTCATGCAATGCTCCATATCTATCTTGATGTACTAAGAAGGAGAGTGCTCTACGAGTCATTACTCTTCATTTATCAAGTCATGCACTCTGCAGCCTCCCTGGCTATTACACCTATACATCTCTCACGCACACACACACACACAGACACACACCCACACCCACCCACAGAGACACACCCACACACTGCTTTTTATCACCGCAGTTACTTATGAAAAGGTCATGACCTATGTAGGGTTCATTAATCATGCGGTG
>NC_136539.1:16420305-16442805 GCF_910591455.1 Pholis gunnellus
GAGGCGTTCATGAACGATAAAGGAACAAGAGGATTAAAGCGGTGATATTGCGATACTTGGGGAAACCACACAGGGCATCCGTCATATATGAGTGAACATCAAAGCAAACTGAAACGTCTTGGAATGTAAAGTTTCTTTCTTTATTGGCAAATGAATGTACATTATGGAAAACAAAGAAAAGTATTTTCTTTCCGAATCGCTGTCCACTGGCAATGATTGTATGAAAATTATCCACCAAATAACTAATATTTAACACAAAAACAAGATTTTAGCTTCCATTTTTTTAATCAAACCACTGTGTTTCTGGTACTGTATGTGAAAGAACATTTGAATTAACGTCAAATCAACTTGTTTTTTGTGAATATCTTTCTGTATCCTATACATTTTTGGAGCTTATGTTCTGCTTGAAAGTAGAAAAAAAGTTGACAGATCCAAAAGGTTATATTTTATGGAGATACATGCGAGGAGGTTATTATTATTCCAGTGGATTCAGCAGTTTATGAAAAAGTCTTAATGGACTCTAAAACGTGCTATATTAATAGAAAAAAGGCCACATCAGAGCAACAGTAACCTCGATGGAGGGTAACGTAGATGGAGTTTATCTGAACCATCTCCCACAAGGGAATGCACTGAGGTTCAGGACCTCTTTCATTCTCCACTGCCTCAGTAATGGTCAAACATGTGCTAATGAGAAAATTGTGTTCTTTTCCGTCAAATCAACTTGACGGAAACACCCTAATATCAGTATATTAGGGTGTTGTGTAAATTCCACTCCATGCCAGAGCGTATGCTTGGTTTCCTCCGTAGGAAACCAAGCATACGCTCTGGCATGGAGTGGAAATTACACAACACCCTAATATACCGTATTTCAATTGCAGGATGATGTGCAGACACAGCAGGCTCAATAGAAGGAGAAACGGTTTTATGACGAGAGGAGGGACTGGGGAGGGCAATAGGAATAAAGGGTAGAAGTAAGAAAGGGGAATAGGCAGGCTGTGGTGTCAGATGGAGCAGGCAGATGGTTGGAGGATGCTTTTCTAATCAGCCTGGTGATAAAAGGGTGAATTCTCAATCACTAAATCCAGAGAAATCCTTACTATCAAAACACACATATATACTCATTACAGGCTGGGCTAAAGGTTACAGTACACCCTCCTCTTACCATAAACCATCATGTTAATTAACTCCCACTCAAAGAATGGGAGTGAAGGGTTGTGAGATGATTCAATTCAAATGATAACAACTCATAGACATCTGAAACGGACCCCAACAAGAGTTTATTCTTATGCTTTATTCTTTTAAAATACATTGCATTTTAAAGGATTATCATAGGTTTATTTTATATGAAAAGTAAACTGTAGCTTTCATATAAATGTAGTGGAATAAAAAGTACAATATCTCCTTCCGAAATGTAGTGGAGTAGAAGTATAAAGTAACATAAAATGGAATACTTACAGTATAGTACAGTACAGTGCAGTGAAGCACTTGAGTAAATACATTTTGTTACTTATACTTGTACATACTGTTCCTGCTTTTTATCTTGCTATTACACTAAATCATACAAAAAAATACAATTTCCTGTTTAAAATTCTTGAAGAATAAAGGGGGATGATGACTCACACGGTGTATTGTATTCTATGACATCGTGAGAATCCTGGAGTATTTGTAATATGTAGGCTGCCTCAGGATTCACTCAATACAAACAAAGGTAGAAACACATTGCAAAAGCTGCAAAATGGTTTGTACATTTGATGAGCGAGGTGAGAACCGCACGGTTTGATGATCTGGAGCTGCTGTCAGCTGACGAGGACGGCGTTTACAATCAGGACTCTGATGAGGAGTGTGATTACGCAATCTCCTGATGATGATGATATACAGGTTGGTGATGAGGTGGAGGTCGACAGCGGGGTCAAACCAAATGCTTCGGACAGATTTCTGTGTGTTGGGCGAGTGAGTTAATTGACGCAGAGAGCCAGCCTGAAGTTGTTGCCGAGCAAGACACACAGATCGACGCAGCCGCATCGTTTGTAGTCGCTTTGTGACCCTTCTTTAGGTTTTTAATCTAAAAGCTAACAGTTGCTGTATCATTGGCAGATTTAAACTCTCAAGAATCAATGTGTGACTCCAAATACAAAGTCAGTATCAGCCGCGCTCGGTCTCTGATGAATCGTAGACGGTTGTCTTGCAATGTATAGAGTACCACAGAATCCATCGCATCGTGAGTCTGCGATTCCCACCCCTAGTGGGTATGTGTGTTTCTGTCGGCCGGGTCGCCGACGTGATCACTACGGTGCAGCTGCTTGTTGACATCATCACCATAGGACAGCCAAGAGCAGCTGCATGACCCCACAGGGAGACAGCGAGAGGGTGAGAGAGAGAGAGAGAGAGAGAGAGAGAGAGAGGGGAGCTTAGGTCATTGAGCCAAACCTTTAAGTCTCTTTCCCTTTTCTGTGTATTTCTCTATTTGTCCCAGCGTGTCTCTCTGTAGCACCCACAAACATTTCCTGAACAAACAGGATGAAACTCAAACTTTGGAGAGTTTATTTTGGGGCCCTCACACACACGCTGCCAAAAATACAGCGTGGGGAGTAGATTGTAGCCATAATTGTGGTTCAGTCAGTCTGAGGTGCGCTCAACCAACAAGGATTACTTTTCACTTTCTCTCTCTCTCTCTCACACACACACACACACACACACACACACACACACACATACACCCATTTACAACATGCTGTATATTTAATATACATGCACACGTGCACGTCTTACTGTGACCAGACACGCTGATATAAGTATGGCTGAGAAAACTGTGTGTGTGTGTGAGTGTGTGTGTGTGGGGGGGTCAGAGTGGTCTGGATAAAACCACAAAGCCGGGTAAGCTACTGCTGGTACAGACGGACACATGCAGACACACACACCTTCCTCCATCTGTCTACTTAGCGGGTCAATCATAACCTCATTCAGGCAGAGAAAGACAGAGAGACTGAGAGCATCTGTCTCCCCACTGTGACCAAGAACACGTTCACATCCTCACCATGTGAATTGAGCCGGTCTGAACCAGATTATACTGGACTGAAATGGGATTGTATTGAACTGGACTGGATCATGAGGGTCTAAAACTGCTTATGCGGAATTACTGGATTAGACGGAACTGGATTATAGTAGACACATCAAGACTATAGTGGAGTGAGTAGGAATTAAAATATACTGAATCAGATTATACCGAATTGAACCCAGTTTTACTGCGCTGGCATGAATTTTAGGGGAATTACTGGTAATTGAATTTGAATGGTGGAAACTAATTAGTACAAGAGGCAGAGCTCAGCTCAAGTATGTGTCTGTCCTTTCTGTTCCAATATCTTCCATTTCACTCACTTTGTTTTGTCTCCACTGTAGTGAAGTAAAGTCACAGTGTTTTCCACAGGATTTCGACAATGTTTGGTGGATTTTGGATCCCCATGTAAATTGTGGACGCTTTAAATTTAAATCCATCAATCTGGTTCACTTTGAGAGCAAAATTAAGAGACTAGATCTACGAAGATCGTGGTGCTCAAACAATGTCAAATATTAATTGATAATAAAAAGAATCATTACTTGCAGCCCTACATTATACAGATTAATGATAATGATGATACATCAATTAATCCCAATCTAAAGAAATGATAATTGATAATGAAAAATGTTCATTGCAGCCCTGGTGCAACTAGATAGGGTTTATGCAGTTCACTTGTATCAGGCCCAAAAAATAAATACTCTTGTTTAATTGCTTCCCTTTAGCATAAGCTCATTTCTGATGAATTCAGTTGAGTTAACTTCTTTTATTCCTGTGTTTATTTAATGGGCAGCGAGGAGACTTATAGTCCGATGAGATTCTATATCTTCCTTATCATCAGTGAACCCCATGAAAGCAGCAAAACGAGCAATGCATTCATTCTAACAAGTATTTCCAAAGCTTACTCCTCTGTGCCATAAAGTGAGTGGGCTAAAACACACACAATGGTTGTCGTGGAGCAGGACATTAAATCCCTACTCAGTCCCTGACCTTCAGAAAACTCAAAAGTTCCCCACAGGGATCAATAGAGGAGCGTATCATTATCTGACATTAAATTGGTTTAGTTCATTATACTTCTTCTGGGACGGTGCTGTGAAATACCTCATTCAGATGGCAGGTCAAACAGACGTGGCCAAGGAGACACACACACACACACACACACAAACCACATACAGGGAAGCCTCAGCCCTGTGAGCACAGACCAGACTGGCTCCAAATGTCTCTCTCTCTCGCTCTCACACACACTCACACACACAGATGTCTGTAGACCACCAGTGGGACTCCAGACTAATCCACCTGTCCACTTATGGACCACCAGTAGCTCATGGATCGCTGTCCATCGATGTGTGCCGAATCAACACTGACACAATTGGCAAACCAATCACAACAAAAACATTCTTTATCTGCATGTGTGTGTGTGTGTGTGTGTGTGTGTGTGTGTGTGTGTGTGTGTGTGTGTGTGTCTCATGAGCCACACGCCAGTCATAAGATTCAATTATGGAAAACAAGAAATCTTTATTCACAATTGACAACAGCAACACACACAAACATCTGCAGGGTTCAGAGCCATCTGTTGTTACAGACTGCTCCATCAGCCCGGTGAGTGTGAGTGTGTCGCTAATGCCACATATCTTCCTGTTAGACATAAACCATTGTCCTCTGAATGTGTGTGTGTGTGTGTGTATGTAAGAGAGAGAGAGAGAGAGAGAGAGAGAGTGTGGTTTCTGAGAGTATGTGCAGCTTGTGGCTGGGAATGTAGCCTGTCTGCGAATAGGAATGTCAGTCAGCAGAAATTCTTTGCTTTATCATAGTGAGAATACGGCAGAAGTATACTTACACACACAATCACGCTGATTACTGTCTCCGACCATATGGAGAAGAAATATAAAACTATGTAGAAAGAGGGAAACATTAAACCATGAGCCGTCTACAAAATAGATGCACTGTGACAGTTATGGGAGGATTCCTGGACAGATATTCAACCCTGCAAGCAGCAGGGTGATAATGGGTGGCATTTACTCACAAATCAATGTGTTTTATATTTTGTGACTTTTTTATGTATAACTAAATGCAGAACTGACAGCACAGGCAGCTGGAGCAAAATGTTGGCACCCCAACGAGAAGACCTCTAAATCAGTCAACAGGATAAATAAGTGAATGGATGTCTTGATACCGTTCATCAAATAAGGGAGTCACCCACAGAAACTTTATCCTCAAGAATATTCCAATCAAAGTTTCCCACACTCTTCTGTGAGTCAAGATCATGTAATAACTTTATGCTCAAAGTAGGAGCTCAATGCTAGAGGCCTCGCAAAGTCACACTACATGCTACTGAAGTTTGTATTTTAGCTGGTTTAGAGGGTTACATGAGGTCATTTATTCAAGTCTAATGGCTGTGATGCTGATTGTTTGATTACACACAAAAGAGTTGAGCATGCAACAAACAGTTATTATACTGATGAATCTATTAATAACGGCTGCAACACTGTTGATTACTGTCTTGATTAATCATTCGGCCTGTATGTCAGACAGTAGGGAAAAAAGACTAGAGGTGACCTTAAAATAACCAAAAGCTAAGGATGTTCAATTGACTGTCACATTTGAAAGATAACGGCATAAAATCTGCACATTTGAAGTCTGAACCAGACCAGTTTGTCACTTTTGCTTGATGATGACTGGAACAATGAATCAAAAACATTGCATCACTGTAGAGCGAGATTTTAACTTGATTTGTTGCATATCATTACAAATCGCTCTCCCTCTCTCCCTGCATTTCCTGTCTAACGTTCAATAAAATGACTGCCTGAATGTGAATGTATTTAGGTATTATATAAGTACTTGTTAGTATTATGTTGGATGTTTGGATTTACGTTTCTTCTGCCCTAAATCTAATTCTGTATTCAGATGGTTTTCAACCCTGACAAGAAAATAAATCTGGGAGAAGACTAACTACTTCCAGTTTTGGCATGGAAACAGACAATCTGGAAGTCATTAAATGTGAGCAGAAACAGCAGCTACAGTATTAGCAATTGTCAACAAAACAATAGGGTTGGCCTTAAAAAGCCCGCATCAGCTGACTACTGCTGTGTGTATGTGTGTGCACGGGTGTGTGTTTCTGTATGCATGCACAGAGGGACATGAGTGACTTATCTGGGACAGGGACATCATAGGGAACAACAGCGGTAGAAATTGAATTTTCTGGTGGCGATAGAAGAGCGAGCGAGAGCGTGACTGAATAGGTGTGACTGCAGAGGTTTTCCCTTTAATACAGCCAAGATCATACAATGCAGAGAAGAACAGGCCGCCAGGAAAAAAGCCTTCCTGCTGACATTGTTTTATGTCTTGAAGAGTGTGTGAGAATATGTGTGTGTCTAAAGCTGCAGCAGCTGAATTCAGCAGATATAAAGGAGCGCTGTAGTGTCACTCAAAACCAGAGGGAGAGAAAAGAGAGAGAAAAGAGAGAGAAAAGAGAGCGCAGAACAAAGAGGAAATGTGACAATGGGGCACAGCACAACTGGAGAGTGGACATTAGTCAATTGAAGAGGGTCGCTGTTATTGTACAATGTTAACTCTTTTTTTTTTTAGCACTTATACACTGTAGGGTGTATTTTGATTTAGTGTTCTTCAGTCATCATGAAGTGTAACTCAACTCCTGCATCGCTGCACTGAATCATAAAAGGCATCAAAGCTGCCATTGGACTGCTCTCCAAACGGGTGGAACTTTTAAGCACGCTGCACATTTGACCACACCCCCAATCCAGTGATGTCACGGCAGGTGTTGTGCATTAGCCAGCTAATGCAAAACACCTGTTGCAGCATCACTGTTTGGGACGCAGCCACAAGTGCTACATGTAGGACGAGGACCACATGGGCTCTGGAGCCTCTCCCATCATTCCATGGACAATTATTAGGGGAAAACCAAAGACACAGAGACCCCCATCCTAGGTTCAGTTTACATTTTACAGTCAGGGTGGATCATCAGCATGGACCACTGGCTAATCGCTGGTACATTTTGAGAGTGTTAAACCTATTGGCCGCTGAGGGCTGTAAGAATATTTTCCCGACATATTTTAAACTCTGCTGCAGTGATGCATCACAACTTAAATTTAGACCGCCACGGCAAAACATCCTGAACTCAAAATAAAAAATAAAAAAAACGAGCCTCTGAGAGACAAAACAGTGCCTCTTCCCATGAGTGTGAGACACTTGCCAGCTTCACAAAGATATGTAAACGCACAGTAAGAGTAGCGAGAATCCAAGACTGGTACTGTTGTTACGTCCTAAAATGATTTTTCTTCGCCCCAGTAATCACCCTTCAAAGTACATACTGTATACTGAGAATATCTAGCAGGGGTGTTTGGAAAAGGCAGGAAAAAAAAAAAGAAAATGCAGATTTTCTGCCCAGAAGTTTGTGTAGGCACGACAGTTTTCGCAAACCACTATTTCGTGCTTTTGCAGGAGCTTGCAGCATCACTCGGGTTACGGTTTCAAAGCAAAAACAGGGCACAGTTATGTTATCGTATGGTAATGAAGCTGAAACAGACGACTGCTTTTAGAAGTTATTTTTGGTAAGAAGCTATGACGTCTGAGGGTCTTGATGGTGATGTCGGTCTACATTTTGGTATCATCGTTGCTGCAGGTGTGCAGGGTGAAAGAATGTCTTCCCACATTCTCAGTGTGTGTGTGAGTTAGGGGCTGGTGTTAGGTAATCATGGTAACAACCACATCGGCTCTTCTCATTCCCCCTAAAAGCAGAGCTCTCCCACCAACGATGTACTGACAGTTTGCTAATGGAGAGGGGAGAGCAGCTTCTCTTGAGAGGAAACTTGTCTGGGCTGTGCAGTGCTGCAAGTTGGAATATAGATGGAGTGCAAATGTCCTTCCAAGAAAAAACAGGATGTCTGTTTTTAATCCCAATGCTAGACTTTGAAAAATTCATAGGCAAAGAGTAGCAATTTCATTTGGAATCCAATAAGCACATCTGCGACTACGTGCATTGTGTCAGTCTAGTCAAAATGGGAACGAAACAACCTCTTTATACATTTTTTACGGTTGCGTAAACTGATCATTTCTCTAATCATCTTAAATTGCTCCTAAAATGTTAATGGATTTTCATTAAGGAATTATGGTTTTTCAGTCTACAGGTTAAAACTCTATTGCAATTACACATGCATAGCTTCAGGCCCTACTCTTGTCAGACCTGTTGGACAGCTGTTGCCCCAAAAACCTGACGGCGCTGGATGAAAATAAAGAAGTGTGAGTCCAGTGGTCCTGATGATTTTTTTATGCTGGCAGGCAGTTTGATTTCTAAAAGAACACAGACTATTGAGTGGCTATTTTTCAACAGCCTTGTGCGGCAGGATTTGATCAAAAGAACCACAGGGAATCAGGCTTACACAACTCTGACAATTAAAACCACTGAAACGAGTGACTTTAGATAAACACATACCTGCTGCCTTCAGCTCAAAGGGAACGCTTCGAGCTGGTGTGTTGCTACAATTGCTAGAAACAATGAAACAATGCTCTTAACTCAGCCTTCCTTGACACATTGCCATCATCAAACTGTGATAAAAAAAACTATTATTTCTCTGTACAATCACGCGTTTCAACTGGGTGCTTCCGCAGCTACTTAGTTAAACGAGTCACCAAAATACGGAACAATCACCGGGGCTGACATAACCCCAATTTTCACCGTTTGTCTGCTATCAAAGATGATTTATATAATCACGAAAATGAGAACTGGCTGATGAAAAAGTTATTTTTCCTCACACAATGCCATGTTCGAAGGTTTTGCAATAGCATTTAAAATCTATTTCTTTTTAGATTTTGTAAGACACAGTCAGACTCAACATGCACTTGTTCAGTATCTTCCGGTGTGAAAACTGTTTAAAATCTTGAGTTGTCTTCCTATTATGGCAGCGACATGCATTGATTTTGAATTTACTCCAAGGCATCTGTGAATACTACCTGTATATATATATATATATATATATATCAATTTAACAACAGTGCTTCATTCTTTTCATTACCAGGAAGCACAATGTAACCGAACAGAGCTGGGATACTGGGAACACTGGGGCAAAGGAGTGAGCGGACGCATTGGAGGAGGGGGAGACGGAAAGGCGGAGCGTGCTGATGAAGAGAGAAACGGGGTTAATGTATGAAAGAATGTGTTTTGAGAGAGGAAGAGGAAAAGCCATGGCTGCAGGCTCTGACACTGTCCCAGTTTTACTACTGTGCCAGTATCTCCTGTGGCTCTCCAGCACATTTCCACCCAGTTGATTAATGCTGCCATCACAAACCATCGTCAGCCTCTTTGAAGACCGGGAAAAAAAATAAAAAAAATAGACTATGATGATCCACATGAAATTTCTGTTCAATGCTGCACTCAGTGTTAGCCTAGTTTTACTGTTGATTGCCTGAGACAAACAGTTCTGGAACATGATGGCATGATGGTGGAACTAGGCCATGACGGCACACTGATGCTCACGTTGTTCTGCGACAGATTCAGTGTATTGTTGGACCAAACGGTTTCATGAAAGCTGAAATCAAAGCATTTTGTGTCGGTAATTTCTGTAAAAGTCACAGTTTTATTGTATCAAAGGTATGTTTTATATATTTGAACTTTTTATTCATCACTTCTTATAAGCAGAAAAGACCGATATTGGGCATACTATGAGGTTTCCCCGTTGGCAGCGATACGCAGCTCGTGCCAGACAACAGCATGATGACCAATGGTGTTTTAAACGAGCCGGCGGGACCGGGCGAAGGAAGCGCGAGATGAGTTTGGACATTGGCCAGCTGTCTGAGGACTGATGAGGAGGATGAATGGAGAGCTGAATGGAGAAGTGGCTGCAATCATTCCCTAGAAGTCTCTCTCCAAGACGACAAACATCCCTCAAAGACGAGATGGGAGTGATGAAAGAGTGGGAGTAGAGAAGGGAGAAACATGAATGAGATGACAGAGATGCACAGCGGCAGAGCAACACACGGAGGGCTTTAGTATTCCGAGAGAATACTAACTTTTTGTGCCAGTTGAATACTGTAAGATGATAGATTATTGACTCACATCGTTTATTGTTGAATGTTCGCCTGTGTTTGAGTAATAGATTTTATAGATTATAGATTTTACACTGTAATTGGCTGCGCTTTAAAGTAATATGCAAGTTTGCATTTTCTGTTAAAGGGGTACTCGGGTATTTTTATGAAATTCAGTGAAAAATAACACTGATGATGTCAGCTAGTTTTGTGGCTGCCAGAGACATCAATATCTCTCAATACCTGACTATTTAAAAAAAATGGTTTCCCCATTTGTCACTTAGACATAAACATGGGGAAATAGAATCCAATCTGAAAAATACAGACGTTACCCTTCAACATTAGAATGGCCGGCGGTCGCTGTATACCTAAAGCCGCCTACAGGTAACATTTAAAATGCATTGGCACATGGCTCAGTCCTGAAACCTCCCACCATCAGACTGTTCTTCAATGCAATGAGCAAGTCTTATGTGTGATTTACAGTCATGAATCTCTTTGTCATGTCCAGAGGGAAGGTATGACTTATGACGCAAAAACACCCAAAATGAATAGCGCCAAAATGACTGCATTCTCAATAGCAGTACATTTTACCCGCTGGCGCTTTTAAGTATAAATGGCTTTTTTTTTTATTTTTATACAATTTGGCTTCATCTTGACAATTTTGAACAAAAAGGGTGTTAACACACTTTTAGGGAAGATCACAGAGTTGGGGTCTTGAATATGTTATTAAAAGAGTCCGTTTTATGGTTAATTGTTGGTTGATTCTTGCTATGTGGATCCTTTCTTTGTTAAAATGTAGTTTAACTAAGTTGTGCTTTCTTCCAGCACAACGCTTTTCTGGTTTAGTGTAGTTAGACTTTAGTTAGACTAAATAATATTTACAATGCAGTACATATGAGCGTGCTTTTTCTCTGTGCTGCTTTCCTCTCTTCTTACACAGATACCATGATGTATCATAGATCTCTGTTTTGCAATATTGTTTATCAAAAATATCAGTTGCCTGTGTGGCACATGGTAGCACTATCATGGGGAAAGTATCCTTTATATGTATATGACACCCTCTCTACAGTATATTGAGGATATTGTTAAGCAGTATGTCACTCTAGTTGTCAGGCTGTGAGACGAAGGAGGAAGAAGTAGAGAGATAGATGATGTTGAGCAGAAGACCGTGTGAGATTGATTCCAGTTGGGAATTACAGCAGAATAATAACTGTGACATCTCTATCTGTCTCCCCGGAAAGACATAGCATATGACTCACACAGGATAACTTGCCTTCACTTCCACACATATTCCCAAATACCCCCACACACACACACTGTCACACAAACAGATAGAACCAAACAACAGAGTTGCTCATTTACAAGAAAAAAACTGTTATTTTTTTTGTGGTTTGGTCATTTTAGTCAGAGCCGCTCCGGGCTGAACGTGACTCAACACTTTGTCTGTGCGAAAAAAGGCCCTTAAAACTAACAACCACAGACTAAACGAGTTGATAAAGTGGTGTGTGTTGTGTATGTGATTCATTTCCATTAACACCCTTTTTTGCAAACTTTAAATGAGTCACTTCTCTGACATTAATTAGGGCAGTGTGAACACTGTTGCCATTTCCTCAGGTTAAATGACTAAATGGGACTGCAAAGTAGCCCATTCTGACAAACATTTTCTTTTCTACCCAAACAAAGTGTGTTGTCAGGTTTGGACCTATTCCCAGCCACAGAAAGTCAAAAAGTGAACCTTAAAGGAACAAGTTATCGATATTCGTCATGTGGTAGCACACTTATAATGTCTAAAATGCCTGCAAATGCTCTGTTTACTATCTGATAAACGTAAATGTAAATCACAATATGGCATATTAAATTTACAAAGCAAAATGGAAAACTGATGTTGAATGTGTTAAAAGATAAAACCGCTACGTATGATCATAGCATTATGATACAATTCCAGCAAAAGTTAAGATAGAAAAGCATTGATTTTTTTTCCATTTTGGGAGATATTGCAGCAAACAGAAGTAAAGATGGTGAGTCGCCAGCAGCCAATGCTTCCATTTGCCACCATTGGCAATAGTTGTGTATTGTACTGATACATGTAACGCTTACACATAAAGCAGCTGACTATAAAGTGTTATCCGCAGGTGGATGTGCTAAGCACCTAACACCAACAGCCAGAAAAACACACTTCCTCCTCACACATGTGCTCCTTTTCAGAGTTTCCCATTGAGGAGCTCACATGCTGGTCCACACTTACGGGCTCCCTGAGGAGGGAAGTGGCCACAGTCTCTGAACATGAATGGCACTGAAACTGTTGTAATTTCACTGAACTACATAGGGGAAAAAACACAAATTAGTTGCTTACACAGCAAGAGTGAATTTCTTCATCAAGAGAAACATACAGTCTACCCAAGTGTTAGATCTTTGGCTCCTTCTGTGTAGTACTTTTTACACCTTCTTGTGGTTTAAATTTACACCATGTCTTGGCAACTTGTCATGGCAACTTGTCTCTGTTGATATGTCTCCTCACCTTCTCCCTCTCACTTTCTTCCTCACTAATTGCTCTCTCTCTGCGTGTCTTAAACGGACACTGAATAGCAAGAGTAAACAGGTCATAGGTCAGAGACGTAGTGGCTGTGTAATATCAACGACCTGAGGAAATAGCAGTCGGCTCATTGTCTCTGGATGGAGTGAAGCTTTTCACATCTAAGAGCAGAGGAGCTTGATTGTCCCAGTGTTTCCACTGGTCCCAGACTAAACAGAACACAGCCGGACGGAGTTTAGTATTTGACCTCGCTGCGCTCTGCTTATAAAATCCCTGTCCTGGAGGGAGAAAGTTGCCAGATCCTTTTTATACACACACACACACAAATACACACACCAGACCCCGACAGAAATGCACAACACAACCGAGTCTAGGCTTTTATATTTTCCTTCCAACTTTTCCTGCACATTCCCTTTCCTTCAAACATACTACCATGACCAACTACACACCCCTTACACACACAAACACACACACACCACTCTCATTCTAAAACCTCAAGTCAAGCTCTATAAAGGTTTAGAAATTGTTCCTAAAAACATAAAGCAGCCAAAACAACACATGAGGATTTATACGCATTCTGTGTACATAATAAACACATTCATTTCTAAGTACACATACAAACCACCACGCCAGCATGCATATGCCAATCCAAATATGCACACATAGCATTTATGCGTAAACAAGGTACACACACATACACACACACACACACACACAGCCAGGAATGGATGTTTGGCGAGGACGTCAGAATGGAAAGCTGATCACAGTTGTACTGCAGCCATGAGCACTGTGGATCAGAGTGTGTCCCGAAATAACCTGAAATGTTCTTATATGATCCCCAAAAATTCATATGAATGCAGCACACATTTCAGAAAAAAATGTATTAATCCTCAGTAAGTGGAAGTGAAGTGAAAACATTATAACTACAATACCACAAACAATATTCCTCTAGTCACAGTTTGTTATGACTCACACTCATTAGTGAGTTTACGGTGAACATATGGTCGTCCACAAGAACTGCAATAATAATCCTGTGGTGTTCATGTTCCTGCTCCTATTATACATGTTAAATATGCTTATTTTAAAGAGCATATTATTACATCACAAATCCTTTAAGAGGGACTGTACTACCTCAGAAAGTTCATTCAGTCTATGGGCAAAGTATAAAAAAAGAATCCATAAACACTGTTGGTGACGAATGGAAGTCGAGAGCTGTGAGAATGAACAGCAGGTCGATGGAGAGGAAGACCTGTATTTGCTGCCATGTTTCCAAATTCTCTTCAGATGTGTGTGTATTTATGTATGTGTCTGTGTGTGTGTGTGTGTGTGTGTGTGTGTGTGTGTGTGTGTGTGTGTGTGTGTGTGTGTGTGTGTGTGTGTGTGTGTGTATGTACACTGATCTCTCTTCTCTACTCTCGCCAAGAGTCTGTTTCCTGCCAAGTCTAAAGTGGGTGGTGGGTGCATTTCAACATCATCTCTCCATTACAGAGAAAGATGAGGAGGAGTAGGTGGAGGATTGAGGAGGCATTTGTGCAACAAGACAGGAAGGAACTGTAACGTCTTACCACACAGGCATATATACACACACACCTGCACTGCCTGACACCTGCACTGTCTGACACCTGGAGAAACCACAGTGTGTTTCCATGAATCCCCCCCCCCCCCCCCCAAGAGAACCGTTCCACTTCTTCAAGCACATCACCAGTGGAACCTCATCTGTTATTACAACAGACACACACATTACAGCATGCTGCCGGAGGAGTCAGCCGAAAGTAAAGCTAGACCCGGAGTCACAAACTATGACTCGTAACACTTTCCCCTACATTGTAGAAGACTGTTTAAAGCTGCTTGGGGGCAATTTTACACATTGACCCAGATGGCAGAGTCCCAGGGGGGCGGGGGGCAACTCTGGTTTGGTCTGAATGGTGCTCGTTTCATTAGCCAGACAACATGAAATGTGATGCAAGGGCAGAAGCTGTGACTTTCCCACCAGGAAGTGGAACACGAACGCCCACCCACGTCGGACAGGATTATAGATGGTGCACTAATTATGAGGTTGTTGCATCATTGCATTCTCACTTGTCTGAGAAACTGTTTACTTAAAAACATTCATTTTTAGTCGGTGACTCTGGTGACCTACGACATGGAGCAAATTATATCGTAGTACCTCATCCAGTTGCTCCTAACAAACAGAGCTGTTTATTGGCAAGAATCTGGCGACACAATAAGTATCACAATGCGAGGGGTTATGATTCAATAAATTGCAAAACTGTTGTAATTTGTTTGAATCTAAACTGTCACGGTAAAGAACACACCGGCATATGCATAAAGTCTTGATTAAAAAAGTTTTTTACGCAATAAAGACATTTATCACCGTCGCTGTAACATCCCACGTCATAGCATGTAACCTATTAATTAAAGATTGATAGAATATCCCGAAAAGTAATATTGCGACGCTGAAGTGCATTGATATTTTCTTAAACCCCTATTATCAAGGAGTGTAGAAGCTCATTCACTCACTTGAAGTCAAGTGTGAATTTGAAATCACTAACTCTTCATAATTTAATCTATTTTGCATCATTTTGCATTTTTCAGAAGAGGATAAAACAGTTTTGGACATAATTGTTGAAGCAACGTCCAGGCTTGGGCCTCTGAGTGGGCAGTTGCCTTCACAGTGTTTGACTGAGTCGTGAGGAGACACGCTGATTCAGACACACTTCATAGCCCTGTATGACCTATGAGTACAGATGTTGATATTGATGAATGAAGATGTTTTTCTGCTTTCTTCAACAAGCCCACACAGCGTTGGAGATGTAGCATTGGAGACATTTGGGAAGACCTCTATTGCTGTTTTTATTCTACTCGCAAAGTGGAGGCTAGTTAGCCTAGCTGCTAACGTTAGCGAATGCTATGGAGCAGTGGCTTGCAACTACCTGTGGGGCTGCTGGAACTTAAGTGATATTTTGAACATCATTTAATGATCAATCATATTGCCACTACAAACGTTGTCAGCCAGTACCAAACATGTATGGCACATGGAGAACAAAAACGTAGGGGCCGCTATCACTGCAGAAAATAATAACACTTGTATGTCTTCTTTCTAGTCGGGATCATTTTCACCACACAAGTACACAAGTCAACATCAAACATCAAATCATTAATTTTAATTTCAAATTCAACCTTAAAATATGCCACCATTCCTCTGTCTGAAATGTACTTGGATGACCAAAGGCCACTAACATCTCACCCTCATCTCCATAGTAACAATAGGACCAGGAGTGAGGGGGTTAACCCTTAACCTAATGTGTGTCTGTGTGTGTATGTGTGTCTGTGTGTACGTGTGTTTGTGTGTGTGTCTGTGTGTGTGCTCATGAGTGTATTTGTGCAACGGGGGGATGGGATTGATGGGATTCCACTCGTACACCCGTGGGAATGGCAGTCAAGCTCCAAAGCTTGTTTAGGCTTTAACACCTATTACAGATCAACCCCCCCAAACTAAACAACACACACACACACACCATCTCATTACACCATCACCAGGGCTGTAAGCTGAACCTCGACCGCCACCCTGCCTCCATCCATCAATCATCTGACCCACCGTCTTTCATCTCCGTATCTGTACGAGCGGGATGATGGAGGGGCCAAGGATGAGACTAATGCGAGATGACATCATCAGGGCAACACAGACACAAAGAGTTAGAGCAAAGAACATACGAGGGACATGCGAGCTGGTCAGGTGACGGGAAGATTTTGAGTGGACGGGATTGATCTCCTTCTGCACTAAAGGGAGGAGGCTCGTTCCGTTTGACATTAGCAATACATAGCAAAAGCTGTCTTTTGATTGTGATTCAAGACTAGCGTGGTTAGCAGCAAAAGATTTAATGTTTCCTAAGTCCGCGACCAGCAATAGACGGATCAAGTTTTACCACAAGCTTATTTTACTAGGTCTTTAAATCTGTAAAAGAAACAAAATCACCTTTTATTGGTAATCCTATTTGGCCCAGCCCCTGCCATCATCCTCTGTTTACCCCATACAATTCACTAATTGCCAGTGAATCCATTGAAAATGTGATTTAATTATTGCTGTTTGTAATGTATACTTAGTACCACTCTGTACTGCAAGAGAGTAAAAATGAATGCACTTTCACAGGCTCTTCCAGGCAGATAAGAGTAGAATTCTGGAGGCAACATTTACACCGTAAATGTTGGCATGAAAGAGGTTTAAAGTACAAAATGTTGAATACTGACTGTGGGCAGCTTCATTGCAAACCATTCAAAATCAAATTGTGCCTTGTTTCAAATGGGGAAGACTATAACCGCTAAAGAAAAATACAAGCATGGAAATATACGAATGGCACAATTCCCAAGAGGTCCCAGGAGGCGCAAAGCATAGTCGTCTAGTTTTAACTAACCCTTAAATGGCAGCATGTGTATGTGTCTGTAAGTGTGTGTGTGTGTGTGTGTGTGTGTGTGTGCAGGGAAGCTTCCTTATGTGGTAGCACTGAAATTAATTAAGTTCTCTTCACACAAACATCAGAGAAAAAGCTAGAAGAAGATGAGAAAGAATGAGTAAAGAGCGACGGAGGAAAAAGATGTGTTTGTGCATTTGCATGTTCATTTAACAATCTGGGTTGAAAAAGATTGAGAAGGCAGAGAGAGAGAGAGAGAGAGAGAGAGAGAGAGAGAGATATCTTACACACACACACATGCAAAGAGAGAGAAATGTGTCCAGAGAGATACTCTCAGACTTGACAAGATGAATTGTGTGTGTGTGTGTGTGTGTGTCTAGGTGTGTGTGTGTGTGTCTAGGTGTGTGCTTGTACAGTGTCAGGCCTTCGTTCAGTATTTATGAAGTGAGGGGGTAATGTGGAGGTAATGACTGAGAGCTTGTTGTTTACTGCCGGAGATCGCTGGTTTGCAGAACTAATGAATGTGAATGAATGAGCGTGCACGTTTGGGTGTGAGCGTGTGTGTTTGTTAAATGCAGAATAAGCGCGTTCTCACCCGCACGTATATTATTGTGAAGGTGTGGGAGGTATCAAGAATACAGTGACGATCACTGGAGCTGTCGAGCTTGAGTGTGTGGCTGTGTGTATTTCTGTGTTTGTGGGGACCCAATTGTATTTTAAGTGAGGATTTTTTGAAAGGTCAATAACATTCAAATATGTGGAACACAATGTTTTTCAAAAAATTGGATTGCGGTCAGAATAAGGTTCGGGTTAAGGTTAGACGTTGTGTATGTCTTCTTAGTGCAATATAACACAAAAGACAGGTTCAAAGGATCATTACAGGGATTGGTAACAGACCCCACCGAATCCTTACACACACATACACACACACACAGACACACACACACATGGGAATGACAGGGCAAAGCAACGTCTCACTCCGGAGATGAAAGCAGGTAGTGTCATAGTCTCGGGCGTCCCCCCCCCCCCCCCCCCCCAGGTAAATACAGGTAAGGGAGAAGATCACCGGTTGTGATCACACTGCCTTGGTGGGAACTGGACAAGTGCAGTTTTCAGTTTTGATGAATATTTTGCAGTTTGACTGAACACATATTCGATTATTGATTAGTACTACATTGGGTGTCTGACAAGAATTGAATTCGATGTGACATTTTCGTTTGTCAGAGCTCTAGAGTGTCATTACAGTGGTCTGTATCTGACAAGAACATGGGGGATTTACTGGATTCTTGTTCCCGTTTGAACATCGAAATGATCAAAATACATGAGTTTAATACTTTCAGCAGAGCGCTAAATAAATCTTATACCCAGACACTTGTAAAAACCTATCCTTGACAGATGGATGAATAGAAAAACAGATCAGCTTCATGAATACCAAGCAGGAACCTGTGTTAGTCACTAAGGTGTAAAAGAGAGACAACATAATCCACAAGTCCCCCACTCTTAAAGAACAACACATAGAGGACATGTACCTGCCAAACCAGCATGTACAGTATGTCCAGTAAGAAATATGACATCATGAAGCCCACCAGTGTCGTTGGTATGGATTTGATTTCAATCAAATTAAAGAAAATCAATGCAAAAGGTTCATGATGAACTGTGGAAAAATGAGAACATAACGGTGTAAGCTGTTTCTACAAATGGATTGCTTCGTATTATTTGTCCAAAGCTTTGAATGACATATGGCACAAAGACAGAGCAATAAAACATGAGAAACACTCACTGTAATGTTTTTTCTCTTAGTAAGCATACTAGAAAGATGTACATTCAAACCTCCACCAAGGTTGAAATTCTATGGAGCTCTTATTTTGGATATTCAGCTAACAAAAAAACAGACCAACAGGACTGAAGACATGACCTTGTCGGCAACCATAACACAAAAAGTCACCATAGCTACAGGAGATGTGCAGTATCAGCTGTTGTGAAGATGACGTAAACACGTCATCTACCAGTGTAACGTCAGGAAACGCCGGATTCACTCTCCTGCACAACGACAAATGACTAGCAATCAAATAAAGCGTTTGATGCCAACATTCTGCATTGACTACTTCGACCATTCGATTGGCTGCACTGAGACTGGTTCCTGATGATCATCTTGTCCTAATCCGACAAGAAGAAAAAAACACTCCACTTGTCACAAATGTATCCAGTCCCATTGTTCAGTTCCCACGACATTGTTACGTTGTTGAAACACCTCTTCGGTTTGCATACTATAGTATGTGTCTTCCCACTGCTGTCTGTAAACAGGAGCAACAAGAGGAAAGTCCTCCCTGCGACAGCTGATGTCCAACACTGCAGCTGAGGGACGAGTGAGGGGTCGCCAAAGACATCAGCTGCTAACAGGCTCAGCATTTCTCCTTTGAGGTAAAAAAAAAAAAAAGCAAAAAGCAAGACAAGAAGTACCTACCATATGATGCCAATACGCTTTAGCCAGTAACTGATGCAGCACAGAAAACAACACTACACAGGTCTGGTGAAATATTCAAGCTATTCACTCTATTTGTTGGAACAAAAAATAAATAAAAAATGATCAACCCTGATAAACTCTAATTGGTCAAAGCGGAGAGTCGGCAACGGAGACTCAAAAAAGCTGACTCAGCATGTCTGGCTCTTCCTCTATTTCCATAGCAACACATTCATCCTCATCTACAACCCTAATACATGACGTGGACTGTTCTGTTTAACCTTTGTGACTCCTTTAATAACTGTGTGTGTGTGTGTGTGTGTGTGTGTGTGTGTGTGTGTGTGTGTGTGTGTGTGTGTGTGTGTGTGTGTGTGTGTGTGTGTGTGTGTGTGTGTGTGTGTGGCGGTACTGCATTAGTGTGTCACTCAAAGTCAGATTTAACTCCTTTTGCAAGACCCCTGCTCTTTGGGTGTGGGGGGGGGGGGGGGGGGGGGGGGGGGCTGCACACACAGACACACACACCACTGTTAAAGGAGATTAATTCACACTTTCATCACCAAGTCTTGGTCCCAGGGGAGCCTCGAGGAGACTTGAGCAAAGTGACTACGGGGGACTGCAGAGGGTAATGGGTTATAGGTGTGAGTGTGTATGTGTGTGTGTGTGTGTGTGTGTGTGTGTGTGTGGGTGTGTGTGCGTGTGGTCCCTCTGGCAATAAAAGCTGGGAACCTAGTGAAGTGCTTTTCCCACTGGCTCCGAAAACAAACACAAACCGGCAGCCACTAAAGACGCAAGTGTGCACATTTCTGTGTGTGCCTGTGTGACCGTGCACGTGGTTCCATGATTGTATTCCTTTTCACACTCTTTCTGCCACACAACTTCTGAAATATCAAATTTTTCATGATGTCATGCAAAATTCTCATATCAAACATGTTCTGGTCCTATAGCTTTTCCAGTGTGAGGACTGGCTGCTCTTCTCTGATTCCCGACACTGTAACGTTTCCATTTGAAGCTGGTTCAAGACGTCCGTTTGGCTCTTTAGGAAGTAATAATAAGCATTTGTCTAAAAAAAAGAATCCCACATTGCAGCATGTCTCTTTTGTATGTGGGCTTTCTTTCTTCATGTACTAGGCATCAAAATTGCCCTGCAGGGACCGGTAAAGTTTATTGAGTGAATTGAAATGGAGTGTTAAGTGTTAGTGTAAATGTCACGGGGGGTTTGGATTCCTGTTCATCGCCATGAATGAGTGACTGCTCACTGCTGCTGCACTCCATCACACCAAAGCGCTCCGCAGCTTTAATCAATGGCTATAGCTGGCCTGATAAGTCCTGTTGGACTGAGTAGGGGGGGCAATGTGGGTGGCAACACCTTTGTTAGCCTGATTGTTCATCGCATCCGTCTTATCGGGAAACACCACCGTACTAAGAGGAAAAGTTGCCGAGATTGGGCGACGGCGACACACACCTGCCCACGACCACCCTCGATCACTACCAACTCCGAGAAATCCCGTTGCTTTTATAAGCAACACAAAACATAAGCTCGCCTGGGACAAATACTGTGTATTCTTCTCAACAAGTCACAACATGATGTAAGAAAAGCTGGCAGTGAGGTGAGGTCATGTCTATTGTTTCTTCTGCAATGCTTTTTTAAAAATTTTATTTCACATGAATCCAGTGTTTCTTTATGATATTGGCACCTCCTGAAATGTGAAGAGCTGCTTGCATTTCTCAGTTATATGAGTGTGTATTGAATATTTGGGGATTTCTTGGCTGCTATCCAACAAAAAAGTTGACATTTCATAGATGTATGAACTATATAGTCAAGGACCAAACACACTTGTTTACTAGGTGCATTACACAACACTACATGTGACATTATATATAATATAAAAATGAATGAATGCACTGAAACAATATTTGAAAGGTATCTAGTAATTAATTAAAAATGTAAAGTTAATTGCAGACCTCAATTTCGCACCTCAATACTTCTTCTAATGAAACTGCAATAAAAGCAGGTATTTCTATCTCACCATTTTTCAAGATTTGTGTGTATAAGATCTATTCCAGGTTGAGTCAAAATGACTACCGAACATTGTGCGCAGCAGAGTGATGCTGATGCTATCACATTCTATTTGCCACATTACAGCAACATTCTTCAACACGTCTTACATCACAACCACAAACAAGCCAATGCATGGGGATGCACTGCATAGAAACAAGGCTCTCCATCCCTTATGAAAGCTCACACTGCTGCAGCCAGGACTGTGAGGCAATGACAGCATCAAAGCTCAGGTGACCCGCTCAGGTCTGCCTCTCTTCCTCTCTCAGTTTAGTGTAATTATACCTCAGTGCAACACAGGAAAGACACCCTCATTATGGCAACCAAAATGAGTCACATCAGGGAATATCACAGTGATATCTCAGCAAAACAATCAATAGAAAACAATGTGCATCTGTGTAATCAAGCCACAGCAGTGCACTTCTGTTATTACTTTTCCACGTCCTATAATTTGGTCTCTGTTACCAAGTTTGTTCCATGATCCTGGTTATCAAACAATCTCTGCTACAATCAGTGTCACTGCGTGGGAATCCAGAGCGCAGTCTATATATTTGCATCTGTGTAACCAGACAGCAGCTGGATATCTCACGCTGAACACACTGTTCCCCTTTTCCCAGCAAACATCAGAGATAAACATCTTCCACTGAATCCTGCTGCTATAGGCCAGGTTACTCGGCAGCAGCGTGCAGAAGAGGCAATTTTAAAGTTGTTATTGTGTTCTGTGTACAGCCTACGGGATGGAAAATGGGCTCCTGGCTGTTCGGACACTGTTTGAATGATATTGTGGGAAGTGTTTGTTTCATAAAAAACGGTGAAACATTCAAACACTGTTAGCTGTGTTTGGTGATCTTTAGAGGGACACGGGCACATACGGATGGTGGGAAAGTAACCAACCTTGACAGGGGAGCTCCTGATGGCCACGGGCAGCTCTCTGATCGCACTGCCCGGGGG